>NC_069499.1:503251989-503551989 GCF_027579735.1 Bombina bombina
TTAGCTACTTTTTCACACAAGCTCATGACGTCACTCACTTTACGCTCAAAACCAGTCTTGGATTTTATTTACACACAAATTTTGAGTCTCCATTGACTTCTATGGGGAAGACGTGCTCGTGCACGCGACAGACAGATTTCCCTAACACACGCAAAAAGCGTAGACAAAAAAACTCCAAATACCAGCGCTAGAAATCAGAAAAAAAACATGCTTTTCTGCGTTAGACCCAGCTATGACAAATAGATCAAGAAATGCCTATTTCCCTATGGTGGACTTATGAATTTTACTTATTGAATATTCACAACAGCATTAAATTGTTTGATACTTTTACATTACATCAACTACAAATCAACATCACTAGTAACAAACATTTTTTAAAAAAAGATCACATTTAAACGGACACAAAAATAATTAAAACATTTCAGGATTCACAGTACACAATGGGAAACACCTCTCATTTACCTTTATTATTGCATTTAATTTATTCAACTCATATGCTTGCAGCAACAGCATATCTACATAGGCTTAACACATGATCAGTCATGGATGCACATACATTACTTTTAACATTCACTCATACATGTGCATTCAAATGATGGGGGAAAAACACATTACATTCTCTCTAGGAATCACAAAACAGAACATATGGATTTTACTGTACTTTTAACATCATGATTCCATCACAATAAACCATTAGGAATTACGTACAAGAAGAACATCATTACACCATATTACAGATGTCACTTTATGGGAAGGAACAACAATGCCAGACCGCTATATAGAAGTCAGCATATGTGGGACACAATCACAATATATACGTATATGTACATAACACGCATCACCCATCACGCAACCACAAAGCACACATTTATATTTTATTCAGCACACAATAACAATGTAGCACAATACAACAACAGAATGAGGATTTCAGAACTACATAGGCAGGTTAATAATATGATGACCTCATTAGAAGATTCAACCATACACATTACAGATTCACGACTCTACCGCCCCTTTCAGAAATTTACCACTCAATACTACAATACTACATATACGTAAACAACAGTTTGGAACAGCATTATTAGGGCAATTTGAATGGGACAATTAATAAATATTGTCAGCTCGGCAATCACTTATATATATAATACTACAGATGACAGCCGGAAGTTCTTCAGTATTAGTGCCATTTTAATGGGACGCATACAATATTGACAGCTCGGCAATCACTTATATATAAAATACTACAGATGACAGCCGGAAGTTATTCAGTATTAGTGCCATTTTAATGGGACGCATACAATATTGACATCTCGGCAATCACTTATATATACACAATACTACAGATGGCAGACGGGAAGTTCTGAATTATTATTGCAATTTTAAAGGGACGCATACAATATTGACATCTCGGCAATCACTTATATATACAATACTACAGATGACAGCCGGAAGTTCTTCAGTATTAGTGCGATTTGAATGGGACGCATACAATATTGACATCTCGGCAATCACTTATATATATAATACTACAGATGACAGCCGGAAGTTCAGAATTATTATGCAGATTTTAATGGGACGCATACAATATTGACAGCTCGGCAATCACTTATATATACAATACTACAGATGACAGCCGGAAGTTCTTCAGTATTAGTGCCATTTTAAAGGGACGCATACAATATTGACATCTCGGCAATCACTTATATATGCAATACTACAGATGACAGCCGGAAGTTCTTCAGTATTAGTGCGATTTGAATGGGATGCATACAATATTGACATCTCGGCAATCACTTATATATATAATACTACAGATGACAGCCGGAAGTTCAGAATTATTATGCAGATTTTAATGGGACGCATACAATATTGACAGCTCGGCAATCACTTATATATACAATACTACAGATGACAGCCGGAAGTTCTTCAGTATTAGTGCCATTTTAATGGGACGCATACAATATTGACATCTGGGCAATCACTTATATATACAATACTAGAGATGACAGCCGGAAGTTATTCAGTATTAGTGCGATTTGAATGGGACGCATACAATATTGACATCTCGGCAATCACTTATATATTTAATACTACAGATGACAGCCGGAAGTTCTTCAGTATTAGTGCCATTTTAATGGGACGCATACAATATTTACATCTCAGCAATCACTTATATACACAATACTACAGATGGCAGACGGGAAGTTCTGAATTATTATTGTGATTTTAAAGGGACGCATACAATATTGACATCTCGGCAATCACTTATATACACAATACTACAGATGACAGCCGGAAGTTCAGAATTATTATGCAGATTTTAATGGGACGCGTACAATATTGACATCTCGGCAATCACTTATATATACAATACTACAGATGGCAGATGTTACTTTATCGTTTACAAACAATATTGCAGCAGCATTGATCGATCACATTTGATGCACATTATACACAACTATGCACTTTCATTCATGTTAGCCTGGACGTGTGCTTTTTACTATAAGATCGCGTTTAATAAATATTGATTACGCATATGATCAAACATTACAAACATGCACTGTATGTGTGATATTGTACACTTTCACATTGAGATTCATTGGGGGAAAACAACATTTCAGCAAACACCTAAAAAACGCCCACTTTGAAAGCATTCGTGCCGCTCACATACAAACAAGTGAATGCAATTAGCAATCATTACAAACTCACTACCATTGGACTAATTGTACTATTAATCCCCCAAACAACATGGCCAAAGCATCCATGGTGATCCACATCATATCAATTTGCATACCCTTTTACTCCTTGCTCTGCTGTTTGGAAAGATGGATGATGATGATATGGTAGACGCTGCTGGTGCTGCTATTGGCGAACTAGCTGTTGATAGAATCAGGCAGCCTCGGCGGCTCAGACTGAGATGAAGGGGTCGTCTGGTTTGAGGTCCTCGTGTCTACAGGGTGAGACCCACCTTGGAAAACATGAGTGATTTTGAGGTTTATGATAAGTATCGGCTCAATCGCGAACAGCTCATTGGCCTTTACGATCTTCTTAAACGTCATTTGGAGCCACGTATAAGAATAAGGACTGCTGTTCCCGGCATGAGTAAGATGCTAAGTTGTCTATACGTCCTGGCCTCCGGGAGTTTTCAATCCGGAGAAATGTACATGCATGGCCTGTCTCAAGGTACATTCTCTGTGGTGTTTGATAACTTTCTGGACACCATGGTACGTATCAGTAAGCATTACATAGGATTCCCACAGAATGATGGTGATTGGAGGCGCCTGAAGCGGGAATTCTTTGCTATTGCTGAATTGCCCAATGTCTTGGGAGCCATTGATTGTACCCACATTGCGTTGCGTGCTCCAATTGATGACTTGCCCTTCAGAAATCGCAAACATTTTCATAGCCTCAACGTGCAGTATGTTTGTGACGCACGGATGAGGATTATGCATGTGTGTGCGAATTGTGGAGGGGCTTGTCATGATGCCCGCATCCTCTCTCTGTCCACCCTGTGGTGGCAGTTTGAAGAAAGACAAATGCCCCCTGGTTATCTCGTTGGTGAGTATTTGTGCACAACATGGTTAATTAGTTAGACAATTGCCACTGTAGTCTTAAAATGTTAGCGTAATGTTCAGCTATAGGATGCAATTTAACCATTTATTTATATTTCCGCAAATGTCTACTTTTAGTTCAATGCAGATATGTAGCATGTCTTACCTTAAATGCTCAGATAGAGAATGCAATGTAACCATTTAGTTGGTATTTTACACAAGGTCTGGTTTAGGAGAAATACACATATGTAGCATGTCTTAGCTGAAATGGGAAGATAGCAGCAAATGCAATTTAACCATGTCATTGTCTCTTTCCGCTAATGTCTACTTTTAGTTCAATGCAGATATGTAGCATGTCTTACCTTAAATGCTCAGATAGAGAATGCAATGTTACCATTAAGTTGGTATTTTACACAAGGTCTGGTTTAGGAGAAATACGCATATGTAGCATGTCTTAGCTGAAATGGGAAGATAGCAGCAAATGCAATTTAACCATGTCATTGTCTCTTTCCGCTAATGTCTACTTTTAGTTCAATGCAGATATGTAGCATGTCTTCCCTTAAATGCTCAGATAGAGAATGCAATGTAACCATTTAGTTGGTATTTTACACAAGGTCTGGTTTAGGAGAAATACGCATATGTAGCATGTCTTAGCTGAAATGGGAAGATAACAGCAAATGCAATTTAACCATGTCATTGTCTCTTTCCGCTAATGTCTACTTTTAGTTCAATGCAGATATGTAGCATGTCTTACCTTAAATGCTCAGATAGAGAATGCAATGTAACCATTTAGTTGGTATTTTACACAAGGTCTGGTTTAGGAGAAATATGCATATGTAGCATGTCTTAGCTGAAATGGGAAGATAGAGAATAATATTGAACTAGATTATTCTTTTAAAAAATAAACATTTGTTAGTGGATTATCGTGTACACAAACTTTTTTTGGAATCAAAATACAATTTTGAGGATTCAGTTTGAATTATGTTCTGTTCATAATTTATAGGTGATTCTGGTTACATGAGCCGGCCTTGGCTTATTACTCCCTTACGTAGCCCTACTGATGTGGCTCAGGAGCGCTACAATAGGGCGCATAAGAGAACCAGGGCTGTGGTTGAAAGAATGTTCGGGCTCCTGAAAATGAGATTCAGGTGCCTTGACAGGTCAGGAGTAGCCCTCCAGTACAACCCAAAGAAGGTGGCTAAGATTGTTATAGCCTGTAGTGTCCTGCATAATATTGCACAGCGGGCTGGGATGCTGCAGGCCGTCCAGGCGCCCCGAAACCTACTCAGAGATGAGGAGGACGATCCAGTTCTAGAGGGCCATTCCGGGACGAGGGGCTCAATGTCAGAGCAGACATCATCAACCGCCACTTTAGACGGTAAATAATAGAAGTTAGATTGGAGTATTGTCAATAGATGTGAACTCTAGGGAAATGACAAGTATTGAATTGTGCAAACATGTTAGGATTGTTCATCAAATGCTAAAAATGTGTTTCATTTATTAATATAGGTGATGCTCTGGTCATTGGGTCCTGTAGCGAGTCTTTGCCACCTGGTTTTTAAAGAGAACATCAGCTGGTAAGTATAAATGTATGGACTGTTGCTGGCATGAATTGTACACAAATACATCATATGGCAAACATTTTCAAAACTAGTATTTAGTTTACACATTACTTAAAATGTAAATACTCAGAAAGGGATCCTCTAGCATAACTATCCTCTAGCATGACTATGGTTCAAAGTCACACATTAGAGGTTCGTTCTGCTCAATATGACTCATCTTCACACTTGATTGATAGAACATAACACAAGATAATACACACGCTTATTCAGAAATGGGGGGTGGGAGAGGGGTACAGAACTGATTCACACACTTGTAGTAATAATTTTTATAAAACTTTTTATGCCATTAGGGAGATGACTTCATGTAAAGACTGAAAGGGAAGAATTTGAAGAATGACAGTGAAGAATTCCCAGACTGACAGTGGAAAAAGACAAGATTGAAATTGAAGAATACCAATGGGATCATGTCTGGCATTATCTTTCAAATCTGCTGACCTTGAAAACCATACAAAGACATGTTCACATGGTAAGTGCCAACTATTTGATAGAATACGGCTGTGGAGGCATCCTATTGGAGACACTTAGATTATTTTTAAATTTTTAGATGGTATTTCACAGTCCTCTATTTTTGAAATGATGAATAAGACACCTATTGAAGATCAACTGTTTTCTCCAGAATTGACTTTCAAAGACCATGCATTATCCAGGTTGGTTTACCAATGCATGATAGTTAAGAATCACAGGAAGAATGTAGAATATTTGTAGCTTACATACATTAGTCATACTTTGTTCATAATTAGATATTTATGTATCGCAATCAGACACTTAGATTATTTTAAATTTTTTAGATGGTATTTCACAGTCCTCTATTTTTGAAATGATGAATAAGACACCTATTGAAGATCAACTGTTTTCTCCAGAATTGACTTTCAAAGACCATGCATTATCCAGGTTGGTTTACCAATGCATGATAGTTAAGAATCACAGGAAGAATGTAGAATATTTGTAGCTTACATACATTAGTCATACTTTGTTCATAATTAGATATTTATGTATCACAATCAGACACTTAGATTATTTTTAAATTTTTAGATGGTATTTCACAGTCCTCTATTTTTGAAATGATGAATAAGACACCTATTGAAGATCAACTGTTTTCTCCAGAATTGACTTTCAAAGACCATGCATTATCCAGGTTGGTTTACCAATGCATGATAGTTAAGAATCACAGGAAGAATGTAGAATATTTGTAGCTTACATACATTAGTCATACTTTGTTCATAATTAGATATTTATGTATCACAATCAGACACTTAGATTATTTTTAAATTTTTAGATGGTATTTCACAGTCCTCTATTTTTGAAATGATGAATAAAACACCTATTGAAGATCAACTGTTTTCTCCAGAATTGACTTTCAAAGACCATGCATTATCCAGGTTGGTTTACCAATGCATGATAGTTAAGAATCACAGGAAGAATGTAGAATATTTGCAGCTTACATACATTAGTCATACTTTGTTCATAATTAGATATTTATGTATCACAATCAGACACTTAGAGGACTGTGAAATACCATCTAAAAATTTAAAAATAATCTATTTTTGAAATGATGAATAAGACACCTATTGAAGATCAACTGTTTTCTCCAGAATTGACTTTCAAAGACCATGCATTATCCAGGTTGGTTTACCAATGCATGATAGTTAAGAATCACAGGAAGAATGTAGAATATTTGTAGCTTACATACATTAGTCATACTTTGTTCATAATTAGATATTTATGTATCACAATCAGACACTTAGATTATTTTTAAATTTTTAGATGGTATTTCACAGTCCTCTATTTTTGAAATGATGAATAAGAGACCTATTGAAGATCAACTGTTTTCTCCAGAATTGACTTTCAAAGACCATGCATTATCCAGGTTGGTTTACCAATGCATGATAGTTAAGAATCACAGGAAGAATGTAGAATATTTGTAGTTTACATACATTAGCCATACTTTGTTCATAATTAGATATTTAGGTATCGCAATCAGACAAAGGAATACATATTATAGTTGATATAGAGGTATTTGAATGGACATTAAATATTACATTTATGTTCAGCATACATATATGTATTTTTGATTATTTAAATGTGATATACATTATTATGTATAATTAGAAATGCTGATATTTAAATGTTATTTTTATTACACAATATAATGGTGTATGTTTTTTTTTGGTTTTTAATCCAAAAATGTAATTCATAAATATCTTGATAAAATGTTGCACAAAGTTAGAGCATAGACACAAGATGATTGTAAATGTATTTTATGAATATTTTACAACGTGTGTATTAACTTTGTAAAATATTTTTTATTTTTTTCAGATTTTCATCTGTTGACTTCCAGGAATGTTTTTTTTTTTTTTTGGTTAAAAGAATTTTTTTTTTTAAATGGTAATAATCAACATTTTATTATTAAATACCCTCTTTTGAACAGATTATAATAAATATCCATATAATCTGTCAATAAAAAACAATTTTACTCCCATGACTGGTAGTTGTCTATTTGACAAGCACATGCATAAGATCAAATTAGGCATCATGTATAGCATTAATTTTCGAAAATCCACTGATTCAGAGAATATTAAAGTCAACTATCTTTTTTAAATTAATTGGGGAGTGAAATCCATCGATGCTTTTATTGTGTAATTTTTAGATGTTAATTTTTTAAAATATTTTCGGATATGTAGTCAGAATTTGACATAAATTTATTTTTTTCACTTTTAAGAAGGGGAAGTGGTTCACTTACATTAAAGTGACAGTGTTGTTGAATGTAAAATTTATTTTAGAAGATCTTGTATCTTCCTTAGGTATCTAAAAACATTATTTTAATAAATTTATATTTTTTAAATTTAAAAATGGTAGGTCAGTTAACTTCATATTTTGAACAAGCTAGTTATTGGATGCCATGTTAATTGATTTTAGGTTCTAGTGGAGTCATTTAAAGGGTCATTTAACTATAGTTATTAATATTATGTAATTTTTCAAATCTTACCTCGTGGGTTAGACATCACATATCTATATATAATTTTCATTCCCCTTTAGTTTCTTTCGACAATGTTAAATCAACATTCCGAATGTTTTGGTCCTTAAAGGGACATTCACAAAATATATTGTGTATTGAATTTTAAACAATCATAAAAGAATTTTAACATATTTATAAAGTACTATTGAATTACATTCAGTCTTTAAATATACTTAGAAAAAGATACATCAATGCACATATCTTAGACAATTACATAAGGCATCTATGTGCAACCAACAATCAGCATCAAAATAGCCTATGTAGATATGTATTTAATCCAAGAATATATATAATTAAAATCTAATGATCGAATAACAAAACATATTAAGTTGTTCAAATATTATAATCTTCTCCAAAATGCATAAATAACATATAGCTTAATGTCCCTCTAAGCTGAAGACTGCGAAATACATCCATTACAATATATATTTCATTCAGTGTGTAAAACAATCTAGAAGTTAATCTTAATATGCTTTACTCATATGTTATACTAATTTTGCCAAAGGAAGGTGCCTAGGTTTATGATATTTCAAGCATTATTGTGAAATGTATCCTTAAAGGGACATGAACTCAAAATATACTTAAAGGGAGACTGTAAAAAATTTAATTATTTATACATTCTGAACGAGTATTCAATTTTAAGCAACTTTATAAATTGACTCATATTATCAATGTTCCTCGTGATGTTGCTATCATTACTTTAAAAATAAGGCATTAAATTGATAATTTATTTGCTTCAGTACTCTGGACAGAACTTTTTTTTTTGGGTGGATTAATTTATCCAGCAATCATCAAGGACAACCCAGGTTTTTTGCAAAAAAATGTCCGTAATATAAAATATCATTTTTGATTTGCAAAGAAAGATAACAAGATAATTATTAACATTTGAGAATCGGATTCAATTATAAAGTTGCTTAACATTTCATGCTCAATCTGAATCACGAACGCTAAATTTTTTTGGACAGTGTCCCTTTAAGAGTTTTAAAGAGTGTATTTACTTCTCTTCTTATCTTGACATACTTTGATGAAAAGCATATCGAGATAGGCTCAGTAGATGAAGATTGGTGGATGCACAGAGATGCCTTTTGTGATTGGCTCAACCATGTGCATTTAAATTTCTTCTGTTGAGGATATCTAAATACAAAGATAAATTGAGTTACATTTTAAAGTCTAAACATTTTTGATCTCGACTACAGATCATTTGATACAATTGTTTGGCTGTAATGTCTATTTAAAAATAAAGACGCCATTGCACAATAACATATGAGCAGTTCAGACAAATACAAGCTCGAGGTTTATTTACTAATAACAAACAAACCTGTAGTTTAACATCTATAAACAGATTATCCAAGTTACTGACATTATAACCTGAATTTGAACATTCAGAAATGTTGCGTGGGAAACGTATCTTGAAACACCAGATTTGCATCTTTAAACAAAATGCCAATTTATGCATAAAAAAACAGCCGGATAATACCAGTAATGCATTGTTTAACCTAAACCAAAATCAATATGTTTTTAGAAGAACTAAAACAATAGACTGAACCAATTTAGCTCATAAAATGTTTATACAAAACAATAAAATCACGTTTTAAAATCATTCAATGTAAAATTTAGTTGGCATGTCCCTTAAATGACGTGATCAATTTCAAAAATTTAATCTATATTTTTAAAATCAAAACATATGCAAAAGTGTGTGAATTTTGTCAAAATGTATCCAAATAAGATTAAGCAATACACAGGGGAAGAATATAAATTGGACATTAAAAGAATCTTACATTCAAATGAAGATATCAAGAATAGATGGGATATCTTAAATTCGATAAAAATTCAGATTAGTATTACAATGTAATCGTATGTTTGTTTTTTTTTTATTCTTATTTGTAAATATTTTACAAATCCATTTTGTGGATACATATAAATATTGAACAATGTGGATTTTGTATGTAATGTTCTGTCCATGTTTCTAAGACAAATGTCAATTAAAATGAGACATACCATACTGTGACAAGCCCTGGCTTGAGGTTCCAGCACCAACATCACGATCTGTAATATATTAAATGAGGATTGGATATCATTAATACAAATCATGCCATGTTTAAAATCTTTACATTATTACCAAATCAATTAAAAACTATTAATCTTTTGGTAGTCCCATGAGTTAATTGTTTTGTCAATTAAATTCATCATAAATATATCCTGTACTCTTATTTTCAATCAGTTGTGTTGTTTACTGTAGCTTTAATTAATTTTTTGTGTTATTTCATTCTCATCAATTGATGGACATATGTTATTATTTATTTTGATTCTGCTAGTCTTTTTTTTATTATGTATAATATTGAAAATAAGAATACTGTATTCTTCACATATATAATAATTCACATTTCCTTTTGACCAACATGTGTAAAGCGATGCCACTTACAGCAAACCCATGTTAACCTGTATGCGCAATTCTAATTTTCGGGATCATTGCGCAATGATTCCAAGCGGAATTACGCATCCGTCATTTGACCAACATGTGTAAAGCAATGCCACTTACAGCAAACCCATGTTAACGTGTATGAGCAATTCTAATTTTCGGGATCATTGCGCAATGATTCCAAGCGGAATTACGCATCTGTCATTTGACCAACATGTGTAAAGCAATGCCACTTACAGCAAACCCATGTTAACGTGTATGCGCAATTCTAATTTTCGGGATCATTGCGCAATGATTCCAAGCGGAATTACTCATCCGTCATTTGACCAACATGTGTAAAGCAATGCCACTTACAGCAAACCCATGTTAACGTGTATGCGCAATTCCATTTTCGCTCTGTGACGCATATTCTGTAGAGCGCAAGAAACATCATTCCTATTTCATGTGTCACTAATCTAAAATCAGATATCTAAACATCATATGTAGCGTATGTTGTGAGATCTATATAGGTTTAGTATCTGACTATATACATATTTCTTAAAAATCTAATCAAATATTAATATATTATATGAAGTTGGATAGTTACCTGGTTCAGATTCTCTTTCCGCTCCTCCCAGGCCACCGGACGGAGAAGCAGCTGCCCTGGCCCCCGGGTCAGGACTTTCAGATCCAGCAGCTGGGAGGGAAGAAGAGGAGGCCGAGGATGGCGAGGATCTAAATCTTTTGGGGACCTGGAGAGTGAGGAGCTCGCATAAAGTCACCTCATAAGGGAGTAGGTAGAGTTTCTGTGGGGCCTTTCTTTGGCCCCCTCTTTTACGGGCTTGTACCCACTCCCTTATGAGGTCGACTTTTTTTGTCAAGTGCAACCTCATATCACCGAATCTCCGCATGATCTGATCCTGGCTCCTCTGGAAGCCACACACCAATTGAACCGCATTGGTGATAGACTCCCAGAGGGCCTTCTTAACAGGCGCATCTGTCGACCTCCTCTTGTTCCCAAACAGCTGGGGATAAAAGTCCTGGACGGCATGGACCAGTGCAGCGCTCTCCTGCTTGGTAAACCTGGGAGGTGACATGCCTGTTGGGTTTTCAGATATGATAGATAACAGTAGTACATAGTTTCAAAAAGTATACAATTACACATTTTGAGATTCATGTCCCTTTAAGAGAGGATAATTAAATAATTTTTAGGATATCCTTAACTAACATATTAGATTGTAATTGCATGCTCCATCCCATTTATTACATCAACATATGGAGTAGAGAATTCATTAACAGCAACATTGTCAAATCAATATATTTTTATATTAAAGGGACACTGAGCTAAAATTATTACTGTTGTCATTCAGATAGAGCATGCAATATTAATCAACATTTAAATATAATACTATAATAATATTTTAAATATTCTATTGCTAAATGTATTTTAAAATCAAGAATGTATGTTTATCTGCAGCTCCATTTTGGTTGACCAACCTGGGTTTTTATTGATGATTGGTGGATACCTTCAACAAACAATATTTATTGAATCCAATATTGCTTATCTGCCTTTAAGATTAAAATGTAGCAAAATTAAAATTATAATAGGAGTCAATGTTAAATAATTTGGAACAGTTTGAACAGTGAAATCACTGAGTGAAATAAATCATGTCAGTGTCCCTTTGATAAACAATAGATTCATTAATCCTTACATTCTTTGGATTAAACAATATTGATATAAAATTCACATATTCACTGTTTGAGTTACTTTCTAGATATAAGCATACTCTAACAGCACCATGATTACATATTTGTACAAATCAATTTGGTTTGGCATTGTGATCAATATGTGTTGTGTCCTAAACAAGATTACTGTACATTGCACAAATGGCTCGATGTGCCACATGTCTTTGTTTATATTTGTCAACAGCTGTTATTCAAAATGTGGTTTGTGTGTATTCTTTTAAGAACATTGATCAATGGGTATATTTAGATATGCAATAGCATCGTATGAGATGAGTTTGATGTCTAATATAGTCAGAAATTAAACATATGTTAAATACATCATTTTTTACAGAATCCCCTTGATTCAATCAAGCATTTTTTATTCTACTGATTGCTCTATTCTTCACATTTTCAAGTTGATTATTCTTATAAATCGATACAGATGTGATTTAGTGCTATCCCAAATGTGTTCACTAATATATATCTATATCATTCATAGAGAGAGTTGTTGTGGGGAGCCCAGAGGGATCCAGCACCGACACAGAGCTGTCTTTGCAGTCTTCTGGTAAGTCCATTGACTCATTTATATGTCATTGAAGGTGTATTGGTAATCAATATTATGAGCATGATTCTGATGAAGCATAACATTTGAAACAAACATATAATTTACTCCTCTGATTATATATTAATTTTATTTTAATATTGAAAGATTAAGAATTAAAATTTTCTTAGTCTACACCTTTGTTATTCCGAAGATGTATAGCATATGTTTGTTTCCATGTTCAATTTTGACAACAATCATCAAGTGATACACACATGAGAAATCTTAAATGTTCAATGTACTATGCTTTTATGATTTTTACATTAATACAAACAATAAATCGAAAATCTGAATCATTGAGAATAACAAATCTAATGTCATTTGTATGCTCCATCAAAATGATGTAAATCATAACTTTGGGTGTGTATATCTTTAATGCAACATTGATGTGTGTCTTTGAGCAACAGTAACATATGTTATAATATCTGATCTTAACGTGTACACAACATGTTATGTTTTACAGAGATTGATTTAACATGTGGGACGGAGGAGGAAGCGGCTCCCTTGAAGTCTGATGGTATGTGAAATATATCTAACATGTATCCAACATGTTTCTTTATTGGAAATCATTTTATTGAAGACATTCAAAGTCTACAGCTTTTGCACTTTAAAAAGGAATATTATTTGTCTGTTCAAATACACTACTGCCCCCTTTATATATCAGGCAGCATGAAAATATGCTTGGATTTTTTTAAATTTTTGGATTTCTAATTCATGCCATCATGATGTCACATGCATATTCCAGGCCAAGCCACAATAATAATTTTATAATTGTACAGACAGTCATTGCTATTCATCTGAGTGCCTATATGCATACCATATCCTCATGTCATCATTGTTTAGAAATTCAAACACACTTCTAAGTATATTACAAACACAATCAAGTTGAAATGCGTTGATTTGATTTCATGATGTATGAGATGTTAATATATTTTTATTTTTTATTTCAGATTGATCCTCCTCTTCTGGTCATCAGTTTTCTGCCCCTGCCCAATCCCCTGCCCAGTCCCCTGCCCAGTCCCCTGCCCAGCTCCCTGCCCCTCCACAGACCACAGACCCTCCCGGCCCCTCCCATTTTTCCTATCCTGTCCCTCCCAAAAAATGCCCCTTCTTCCCCCTTCGCCGCTCTCCCCGTCTTTTGGCCCGTACAGCTACCCCAGCTGCCCAGCCACCAACTCACCACTCCCCAGCTGTACGGGTTACCCCAGAGCAGCAGCCCATCCCTCCCTAACCCAATCCCATCCCTCCCCAACCCAATCCCATCTCTCCCCCCTGTCTCAACCTTCATTGTCCTGGGTGTCGGATTGTCCTTCCCAGGCACAGCTGTAAGTATCATTCAAAATCAACATTATAAGATACTTAAAGGTACACTGAAGGCAAATTGTTTATATTGTGATTCAAATAGAGCATGCAATGTTAATCACATTTATAATTTACTACTCTTATCAATTATTCTTCATTCTCTTGCTATCTGTATTGAAACAAAGAAATGCCTCTAATTATTTTTTATTAAAACAAAATCTGGACATCATTTCTTTATTGTTGGATGAATGTATCCATCAATCAGCAGGGACAACCAAAGTTGATAACCAAAAATGGCCTGCCCTATAAACTTACATTCTTGCATTTAAAATATATCTAGAGAATTCTAACATTTAAAGAATAGGAGTAAATTAATAATTCTTTTTAATGTCATGCTCTATCTGAATCAGTAACTAAAATATTTTGGTTTAGTGTCCCTTTAATTTGATATCACTACATATACCAATCACCACTACTTGGATCCAACAATTTATGTACAAATGTTCATACATTATCTCTTGTATAACCCAGTGGGAATGTAATTTCTTCTGGTTGCTATGTTTACACAGCTTGTCCTCAATGCCAAAATGTTTAAGGATAGGTGTGCCTACCACAGTATAACTAAAATATTTAAATTGCTAATGTAAGTACAATGTAAATCTTTTTACAAGATTTTAGACACTCAAGCTGTAAAAGTGGATCATCAAAAACCAATAAAAGGCGACAACATGTTGGAGTAAAATGTCCCTTTAATGGTTTAGGTCTGTCTGAATAACATATTTCATGTGTAAATAATCAATTTCAACAAATTAATTTAAAGAATGATTTGTCTTTATGATGACAATGTATCTTTGCTTATTTTTTGTTCTGTTGTGTTGTGTATCATTAATATTGTATTTTTTCTTTATTTTAGGCTGTGACTCAACATGGCTCACGCTAGAAGGTCTAGCCCGCGTAGAGCAGGCCGTGTTGAGGAACGCAGCTGTCCTGAGAGGGATGAGCGACACCATGCAGGCCCAGCTACAGGTTCAGCATTTGACTCTACGTCAGATGATGCGGTGGAATTCAATGCTTGAATCTGTAGCTAGACAGGCACAGGACGATGAAGGGGATGACCAGTAAGTGGAGGATCTGGAGATGCTCCAAGGGCGCAGATAAGAATCCTCCGTCCACATGTTGATGTTGTTTTTTATGGTTGCCGTTTGGCCTTTTTTATTATTGTTGTGCCTGTTGCAATCTGTTACCTTGTCATATGGCTCCAATGGGGCTATGCTGGCCATTGGCTACTTTCTTCATGGACTGTGATGCTCTCTGTTACCTTGTCATATGGCTCCAATGGGGCTATGCTGGTCCTTGGCAACTCTCTTCATGGACTGTGATGCACTCTGTTACCTTATCATATGGCTCCAATGGGGCTATGCTGGCCCTTGGCTACTCTCTTCATGGACTGTGATGCACTCTGTTACCTTGTCATATGGCTTCAATGGGGCTATGCTGGCCCTTGGCTACTCTCTTTATGGACTGTGATGCACTCTATTACCTTGTCATATGGCTCCAATGGGGCTATGCTGTCCCCTGGCAACTCTCTTCATGGACTGTGATGCACTCTGTTACCTTGTCATATGGCTCCAATGGGCTATGCTGGCCCTTGGCTAATCTCTTCATGGACTGTGATGCACTCTGTTACCTTGTCATATGGCTCCAATGGGGCTATGCTGGCCCTTGGCAACTCTCTTCATGGACTGTGATGCACTCTGTTACCTTGTCATATGGCTCCAATGGGGCTATGCTGGCCCTTGGCTACTCTCTTCATGGACTGTGATGCACTCTGTTACCTTGTCATATGGCTTCAATGGGGCTATGCTGGCCCTTGGCTACTCTCTTCATGGACTGTGATGCACTCTGTTACCTTGTCATATGGCTCCAATGGGGCTATGCTGTCCCTTGGCAACTCTCTTCATGGACTGTGATGCACTCTGTTACCTTGTCATATGGCTCCAATGGGCTATGCTGGCCCTTGGCTACTCTCTTCATGGACTGTGATGCACTCTGTTACCTTGTCATATGGCTCCAATGGGGCTATGCTGGCCCTTGGCAACTCTCTTCATGGACTGTGATGCACTATGTTACCTTGTCATATGGCTCCAATGGGGCTATGCTGGCCCTTGGCTACTCTCTTCATGGACTGTGATGCACTCTGTTACCTTGTCATATGGCTTCAATGGGGCTATGCTGGCCCTTGGCAACTCTCTTCATGGACTGTGATGCACTCTGTTACCTTGTCATATGGCTCCAATGGGGCTATGCTGGCCCTTGGCAACTCTCTTCATGGACTGTGATGCACTCTGTTACCTTGTCATATGGCTCCAATGGGGCTATGCTGGCCGTTGGCTACTCTCTTCATGGACTGTGATGCACTCTGTTACCTTGTCATATGGCTCCAATGGGGCTATGCTGTCCCTTGGCAACTCCCTTCATGGATTGTGATGCACTCTGTTACCTTGTCATATGGCTCCAATGGGCTATGCTGGCCCTTGGCTACTCTCTTCATGGACTGTGATGCACTCTGCTACCTTGTCATATGGCTCCAATGGGGCTATGCTGGCCCTTGGCAACTCTCTTCATGGACTGTGATGCACTCTGTTACCTTGTCATATGGCTCCAATGGGGCTATGCTGGCCCTTGGCTACTCTCTTCATGGACTGTGATGCACTCTGTTACCTTGTTACCTTGAGTGCAACAGGCTCAACAAAAAAACAAAAAAAAGCCAAATGGCAACAATAAAACCAAAGTAACATGTGGACAGAAGATTTGTATCTGCGCCCTCGGAGCATTTCCGGTTCCTCCACTTATGGGGCATCAGCATCACCCTCATCGTCCTGTGCATTTCCAACTATGGATTCAAGCATTGACTCTACATGCATCATACGTTGTGAGTCGCACGCTGAATCCGTAGCTGGGCATGCATGGTGTTATGCATCCTTCCCAGAAACAGTCTGTTCCTCAGCATGGTCTGCACTATACGCGCTAGAGCCTCTAGCGTCAACCATGCTGAATCACAACCTAAAATAAAGAAAATAACGAAAATTATTGATAATTACCGACATAATAAAAAGAGAGCAAAGAGACATTGTAATAATAAAGACAAATCATTGTTATAATTAAATATTCTATATAGAAGATTTACACATTAAATATGTTCTTCAGACATAAACAATTAAAGGGACAGTTTAATCACAAATGTTCTCCACTTTAATTGGTTCACAATGATATACTTTACCTGTTTGAGTCAATTAAATTGTTTATACGTATTTACATTGTCCTTACATTGGCATTGGAAATAGTTTATTTAGCCTGTGGTATCCACACCTATCCTTAAACCTTTTGACCTTGAGGCCAAGCTGTGTAAACACAGCAAGCAGAAGAAATTACACTCTCAGTGGGTTATAGAAGAGATAAGGTACTAAAAAGTTAGTTTTCTATTGTTCTATCCAAGTAGTGGTGATTGGTATATGGAGTGATATGAGATAAACTATGTCATAATGTGGATTTCAAATGATACTTACATCTGCGGCTGGGAAGGACAATCCAACACCCAGGACAATGAAGGTGGGGACTGAGGGGAAAGTCTGGCTGGGGATTGAAGGGGGGAGAGATGGGATTGGGCTGGGGATTGAAGGGGGAAGTGATGGGATTGGGCTGCCACTCTGGGGTAGCCCGTACAGCTGGGGAGTCAGGGGCCTAGTGAGTTGGGGGCTGGGTAGGTGGGGGAGCTGTATGGGTGGAAATATGGGGAGAGCATCGAGGAAGGCAAAGGGGCATTTTTTGGGAGGGACAGGATAGGAGGAATGGGAAGGGCTGGTAGTGGCTTCTACCTGGGGAGGGGCCTGGGGAGGGGCTTCTGTCTTGGGAGGGTCCTGGGGAGGGGTGGGAGGCTGATGCCCACAAGTGGAAGGTCCATCTGAAATATATAACAAATATATATAGACATATATGATATCAAAAAATATTAGTATCTTTAAAGAAACAACGATTCAACATTAGTTAAAGTCTGGATTCTTGTTCTCATAAAATAGTTATACAAGGTCACAATAATTACTATGTTTTAAGTTATTGATTGATTGTACTCAAATATAATTACTTTGAAGATTTCATTGATCCTTTCAACTCTGAATCTTCCCTGTTATTTTTCATGTAACATTTCATAAATACATTACAAATCATATTTATCAAAGGCAACATTATGTGCTAATATTTAGGATTTGATAATATATGTATCTTTTGGATAATATTTCGGTATTCATGTATGCATTTGATATTGAACTGCAATAGAGTTCTGTTAGACATGCCCGTGGATTGATTTCTGAAAAATAAAAATTTGAATAATATGGTAGTGTGTAATATTCTGAATTTGGAATGTCCACTCCACCTAACCTTTTAAACCAGGTACACACTGATTGACATATATATTTTGGGCATTGCCTTTGTAATCTTTAATGTTATAATTTAAAGCTTGATGCTTCAATCAATTACTCTTCAAAATATATGCACAGTAGATACTACCATTCATATTATCTATTAATAATATAATCTTCTCTATCATCTGATTCAATTGTCAGATTAATTTTGTGAATCCCTCTTTTTTTCCATTTGGATTAAATGTATGTCATCACAATATTGAGAAATTTATCAATGCATGCTTTAATTTTGTGGAATATTAATGTTTGATGTATTGAAATGGACAGTCTACACATAAATATAATAAAAATATATTAACATCTCATACATCATGAAATCAAATCAAGGCATTTAAAAATGATTATGTTTTATGTATACTTTGTGGTTTTGAATTTATAAACAATGATGACATAAGGATATGGTCTGCATATAGGCACTCAGATGAATAGCAATGAGTGTCTGTACAATCAGAAGATGATTGTTGTGGTTTTGCATGGAATATGCATGTGACATCATAATGTCATTAATGACAAATCATACATAAATGAAATAAAAATAAAAACATATGTTCATGCTGCATGATATAGAAAGGGGGGCAGTAGTGTATTGTAAAAATAATGGAATAATAATTTTTAAAGTGCCAAAGCTGTAGACTATGTTTTTCTTCCAGCGAATGTTTTAAAAACAATAATACATGTTCGATACATATTATATATATTTCACATACCATCAGACTCCGAAGGAGCCACTTCATCCTCCATCCCACATGTTACATCAATATCTGTAAAACATAATATGTTGTGTACACATTAAAAACAAATATTCTAACATATGCTACTGTTTCTTAAGGACACACATCAATATTGCATTAAAGATATACTGAACCAAAGTTAGGAATTACATCATTTTGATGGAGCATACAAATGAAATTAGATTTGTTATTCTTGATGAATAATAATTACATTTTAGTGTCTGGATTTTTAAAAAGTTCTCAAAAGCTGAGTACATTGGAACATTAACGAGTTCTCACTTGATGATTGTTGTCTAAATGTATACTATAAAGAAACATATGCTATCCATGTTCTGAAGCACAAAGGTGTAGACTAAGAAGCTTTGAGATCTTTATCTTAAAAATTAAAACAAAAAATAAATATATAATCAGGGGAGTAAATTATATGTTTTATTCAAATGGAATGCTTCATCAGAATCATGATCATAATATTTATTAAAAATACACCTTCAATGACATATGAATGAGTCAATGAACTTACCCAAAGCCTGCAAAGGCAGGTCATCATTGACGCTGGATCCCTCTGGGCTCCCCACAACAACTACATCTATTAATGATATACATAGTTTGGACATGACTAAATCCCATCAGTATAGAATATTCAAAATAATATACTTAGAAATGTGAAGAATAGAGCACTAATATGAACAATAAATGCATGAGTTAATCAAGGTGATTCTAAAGAAAATGATGTCTTTAACATATGTTTAATTTCTTACTATATTAGACAGACAATTCATCTCATATGATTCTATGGCATATCTAAATATACCTATTGATCAATGTTTTTAAAATAAAACACACAAACAACACTTTGAATAACAACTGGTGACAAATCGAACCGAAGTCATGGTGACAAATCGAACCGAAAATCAATTTGTGCAATGTACAGTAATCTTTTTTAGGACACAACACATCAGAATGCAAAACAGAAGTTATTAGTAAAAATATGTCATCATGGTGCTGTTAGAGTATTCTTATATCTATAAAGTAAGTCCAAGAGTGAATATGTGATTTAGATATCAATATTGTTTCATCAAAACAATGTAAGGATGAATGTAGATATTTATTATTAAAGGGACAATGACTACAATTTTTAAATTCATTGATTCAAATTGAACATGCAATTTTAAGCAAATGTAACATTTACTCCTATTATATATTTGACTGCGTTCTCTTGCTTTATCTATTTTAAAAATAAGGCAGCTAAGCAATATTTTGGTTCAGAAAATATTGGTCGGTGAATGTATCCACCAATAAGCAAGAACAACCCAGGTTGTTTAAAAAAAATGGACCTGCATCTTAACTTAAATTCTTGCTTTTCAAATAAAGATACCAAGAGAAAAATGTAAATATGATTATAGGAGTAAATGAGAAAGTTTATTAATATTGCATGCTCTACCTGAATGACAAAAGAAATAATTTTTGTTCAGTGTCCCTTTAATTGTAAAATATATTTACTTGACAATGTCGCTGTTAATGAATTGTCTAGTCCATATGTTTATGTAATGAATGGGATGGAGCATGCAATTACAATCAAATATGTAATTTAATGATATCATCAAGATTCTTAAATTATCCTTCTCTCTTAAAGGGACATGAAGCTCAAAATGTGTAATTGTATTAATTTTCATTTTTTTAAATACATCCTGTGATTTAAAAAAACTTTCAAATAGAATTATTTTTGTCTATTTGGATTCATTGTCTTATAATCTTTTTTTAAGGAGCAACAATGTATTACTGTTATCTGAACACATGAATTGAACCAATGAAAATAGGCAATTTTCTGCATCAAACAATCAGCCGGTTACTCCCAGTAATGCATTGCTGATCCTGAGCCTACCTAGATATTATTTTCTAATAAGGATAACAATAGACTGAAGCAATTTATATAATCAAATCAAATTTGAAATTTGTGGTAAATCACGTGTCTAAATCCTAAAAGTGAAATGTTTGTTTTCATGTCCCTTTAATGATAATTATAAAAAATCAAAACATATGAGATGTATATTTTTCTAATCTGCACATATGCAAAAATGTGTTAGTGTTGTCTAAATGTATTCAAAAAATGTCAAGCACTACACAGGGGCAGAATATAAAATGGCCATGAACCTAAGATTACATTAAAATGAAGATATCAAGAATAGAAGGGATATCTTCAAATACTCATAATTTGAGATTTGTATTACAATGTAATCCCAACTTTGATTTGTGAATCTTATTTTAAAATAACAAGAAAAGAGAAATAGAGTATCCATATAAATATCGATCAATAAGAAAGTATTATGTAATGTGAAACCAGGGGAGGAGCCTTATATAGCAAGCAGGTAAGGTCTTAAAGGTATACACTAGGTAAGGAAGGATAGGAACGTGACAGGACACCCCCTTCAAGGAGCCGCTCAGTGGCTCAAGGTCTGGGGCGACGTAGATGATGCCTATGAAACTGAGATATCAATCGAGGAGCTTTCAGATTCAAGGATGGTTCCCAGGAATCCTCTTCTTCCCCATAACCTTTCCAATGCACTAAGTACTGCAGGGTAGATTTGTGATAACAGGAGTCAAGAATGGATTCAATTTCATATTCCATGTTATCTACAGGGAGTGCAGAAACTGGAGGCTCATGTTTGTTAGGTCTGACCGGTAGGTAAGGCTTGAGAAGTGACACATGGAATGTGGGATGACAATGGCAAGTAGGTGGCAGTTTGAGGGTGACCGCATTTGAATTCACGATCTTCACAATCGGAAATGGTCCAACAAATAAAGCACTGAGTTTCTTGCTGGGTACTTGGAGGTTTAGATACTTGGTAGAGAGTCAAACCTCGTCTCCAGCTTTATAATCTGGAGTCGGAGTTCTTCTCAAGTCATAATAGGCTTTTTGTTTTGAGTGTCTTGTAGAACCTGTTTGAGAGTAGAGAATCCTTGTGCGATACAGTTGAGAGTGTCATCAACAATTGGGGAGGATGATTGAGTGAGATTAATTAGTTGATAGGTCGGGTGAAACCCGTAGTTCACATAAAAGGGTGTGAGTTTACTAGAACTGTTAAGTGTGTTATTGAAAGCAAACTCCGCCGTTGGTAACAGAGTAAACCAGTTGTCCTGCTGGACTGTACAGAAGCAGCTGAGGTATTGTTCTAGAGTCTGGTTAGCCGTTCCGTCTGGCCATTGGTCTGTGGGTGGAAGGCAGTGGAGACTCTCCTGTTAATTTGTAAAGTATCAAAGAGACAGTTCCAGAATTTGGACGTGAATTGTGTCACTCTATCAGTTGTTATGGATTCGGGAAGGCCATCTAGTTTCACTATATGGTTGAGGAACAGTTGAGCAGTTTCTGCAGCAGCAGGTAAACCAATAACAGGTATAAAGTGAGTCAATGACAACCAGAATCATATTGTGGTTTGAAGAGGAAGGTAATTCGACTATGAAGTCCATGGCTATGGCTTGCCAAGGTCTCTGAGCTATAGGCATAGACATAAGGAGACCATATGGACGAATCTTTTGGTGTTTAGAGGTACAACATACGAAACAAAATTGTACTTAGCTAGCGACAGAACAGCCCATCTTGGGCCACCAGAAGTTCCTTCTAAGGATGTGAAATGTCTTTCTAACACCAGGATGGCCTGATAAGAGCGAATCCTGTGATGTCTTCAGTACTTCTTCCCTAAGAGAAGGGGGAATGTAAAGTCGTTTTCCAAAATATAAGAGTCCTTCTGGAGATTTGGTAAGAGGTAAAGATTCTGTAGTGGTGTCTTTGTCCAGATGAGACTTTAAGTAAATGTTAGAATGAGTAACTAAAGCAATGATGTGTTCTTTGGGTATTACTGATGAGGGTGATTCATCATACAGAGGTTTGGGCTCCCTCCTAGAGAGGGCATCAGCCTTCATATTCTTACTGCCAGGACTGTATGCAAATAGGTAGTTAAACCTAGAGAAGAGGAGGCTCCAACGTACCTGTATAGAGCTGAGAGTCTTGTTAGTAATTGAGATACTGCAAATTTCTATGGTCAGTATAAAAAATAATGGGTTGTTGACTACCCTCTAGAAGATGTCTCCAGAATTCTAGGGAAGCTTTGATGGCCATCAGTTCCTTCTCTCCAATGGAGTAGTTATACTCTGCGTTTGTCATAAGCCTTGAAAAGTAGGACATGGGATGCATTGGTTCTGAAAGTGATTTTTTTCTGCGAAAGTATTGCCCCTATGGCATAGTACGAAGCATCAACCTTAAGGAAGTATTGTAACTTTAGATCTGGAAACTGCAGAATTGGAGCTGTTGTAAATCTGGTCTTCAGTGTTTTGAAGGTGTCCATTTATATTTAAAAGACTTCTTGGTAAGGGAAGTGAGAGGTTTTACAACTGCTGAAAATCCTTTGATGAATTTTCTATAAAAATTTGCAAAACCAAGAAAAGTTTGCACCTCTTTTTTAGAGGTTGGAATAGGCCAGTTAACAATAGCCTCGACTTTCTTGGTCTCCATACAGATTCCAGATGGGGAGATGTTATATCCCAAAAAGGAAATGGAAGTGGTGTTAAAGATACACTTATCCCCTTTAGCATAAAGCAAATTTGCCTGTAACCTGGAGAGTACCAATCGGACATGTTGGATGTGGCTTTCTAGACAATCAGAATAAATGAGGATGTCATCCAAGTATATCACCATACAGACATCCAAGAGGTCTCGGAATACATCATTCATGAAACATTGAAAGGTGGCTGGGGCATTACATAGGCCGAATGGCATAACGGTATACTCGAACAAGCCATATCTTGTTCGAAATGCCACTAGCCATTCGTCCCCCTTCCTCATCCTGACTAAATTATTGGCTCCACGTAAATCTAATTTGGAATAGTGCTGTGCTCCCTGTAATCGCTCAATGAGTTCAGGGATTAGGGGCAAGGGGTACCTATTCTTCTGTGTCCTTTTGTTGAGCTCCCGGTAATCAATAATGGGCCTAAAGCTGTTATTCTTGTTCCTAACAAAGAATATGCCAGCCCCTGCTGGGGAGGTAGAAGGTCTTATGAACCCCTTTTTTAGGTTTTCATCAATGTATTCCTTAAGGTGTTGTAGTTCTGGGTCTGACATAGGATATATGTGCCCATAAGGAATAGAAGAGTTGGGGAGTAAGTCGATAGGGCACTCATAGGATCTCTGCGGTGGCAAGGTCTGTGCCTCTGTTTTATCAAAGACATCAGTAAAATCCCTATAACAGTTGGGGATGATGCAATCTGACAATTGCATAATGGTGGTTAGATGAGGTAACACAAGTATTTGTACAAAACTTGGATTCAAATTGGAGTATATTCCTACTCCAGTAAATAGTGGGTTCATGAATTCTCAACCAAGGTAGGCCTAGAATAACAGGGTACAAAGGTGTAGAGATAACATCAAAACTACAGGTTTCAACATGAGTAGAAGATGAGTATAACTGAATGGGTATGGTGTTGTGTGTTATGGGACCAGATTTAATCAACGAACCATCAGCAACAGTTAGTGCAAGTGAATTCTTTTTCTTTAATAAAGGAATCTTATTACAGTGCAAAAAATGATAATCAATAACATTTCCTGTAGCACCAGAGTCAATTACTGCTTGTGTTGTAACTTTATGGATATCCCACTGTAAAGACACAGAAAGAAAAAAATGTGATGAAGTGGGAGTAAGTCTGTAGGTAGAAAGAATGTGACCTGGTTTCTTACCCTTCTTTTGTTTTAGGAGACTAGGGCAATCCCTCACTACGTGGTCTTTTGCGGCACAGTAAAGACATAGGTTGTGGAGCTTTCGTCTAGATTTTTCTTCAGCCATTAAAGGACCCTTGACAATGCTACATCCATAGGCTCTTAATTGGCCCTACTCAGTGTTGGTGGTGTTTGGAAATATGACCTCTTAACAGTCGTGTCTGAAGGACCCCTCTCTGACCTCCTTTCACGAAGGGGGCGGTCAATTGAAATACATAACAATATAATCGTATCTAAGTCCGTGGGTAGGGTTGTACGAGCTAACTCATCCTTTACAGGGTCAGAGAGACCCAAACGGAACTGGTTTTTAAGAGCAGCAGAATTCCACTGAGTATCTGGTGCCCAGCGTTTAAAGTCACAATGTACTCCTCTACTGTTTTTTTCCCTTGACGAAGGGTGCGTATTGAGGCTTCTGTCGTATTTTGTATATCAGAGTCCTCATAAAGGTATACACTGGGTAAGGAAGGATAGGAACGTGACAATTGTTCCCATATATACTAAATAACGTATACATTTGGCTAACATGTCTAAAGTGATGCCAGTTACAGCAAACACATGTTCACGTGTGTGCGCAAATCTATCTTTCATTATCATTGCGCAATGATTTATTGTGGAATTTCGCATCTGTGATTTGACCAACATGTCTAAAGTGATGCCAGTTACCGCAAACATATGTTCACGTGTGTGCGCAATTCTAACTTTCGTGATCATTGCGCAATGATTCAAAGCGTAATTGCGCATCCGTGATTCAGAATTGATTTGGATATGGTAGTGTGATGAGTATCATTTACAAAGACTTCAAATTTATTTGCTGTTGGGTGTATTACGAGATTCCAATTGGATATTTGTTAATATTGAACAATAACAAATAATATTTAGAACTGGGGTATGATTCAATAGTCAATGTATGAAATGGTTGGCGGATGATAGGGATTTCACAGATGCGCAATACCATTTTCGCTATTTGACGCATATTCTGGAGAGCGCGAGAAACATCATTCCTATTTCATGTGTGACAAATCTAAATTCAGATATCTAAACATCATATGTAGCGTGTGTTGTGAGATCTATATAGGTTGAATATATGACTATGTAAACATTTCTTAAAAATCTACTCAAATATTAATATATTATATGAAGTTGGATATTTACCTGGTTCAGACTCTCTATTTTTTTCTCCCAGGCCACCGGATGGAGAAGCAGTTGCACTGGCCCCCGGGTCAGGACTTTCATATCCAGCAGCTGGGAGGGAAGAAGAAGAAGCCGAGGAGTGAGATGATCTAAATCTGCGGGGGACCCGGAGATTGAGGAGGTTACATAAAGTCACCTCATAAGTGAGTAGGTATAGTTTCCGTGGGGGTGGAATTTTCTTACCATCCCTCCGTCGGGCTTGTACCTACTCCCTTATGTGGTCTACTTTTTTGCTCAGACGCAACCTCATATCCCCGAACCTCCGCATGATTTGATCCGTGGTCCTCTGGATGCCACACACCAAATTAACATCATTGGTGATAGACGACCAGAGGGCCTTCTTAATGCTCCGCTTTGTCGACCTCTTATTGTTCGCAAACAGCTGCGGATAGAAGTACTCGACTGCGTTGACCAGTGCTGCACTCTCCGGCTTGGTGAACCTGGGAGACGTCATGCCTGCCGAGTTTGTGTAGAAATATATATAGTATATATATATATATATATATATATATATATAAGAGAGAGAGAGAGAGAGAGATTTTAGTACACCAGCAGGCATTAGAGAACTGACAAAAATGGCAGCATGCAATGAACTTTTATATGGTGAAGTAAACATGAGATGCACCATGGGACATGGTATCTGTACATCTGTTTGGATAAAATATTTTAATTTTGTTATCATGTCTGTGAAACCATACTGACTCAAGTTATGTTTGTGTGATGAACTCTGATTGGCCGTTCCTTAATGTTTCATATCTTATTAACTTCCATACACATACCTCCTGGGGGTGCTGTTACTACATTTTTCATGTAGACTTATTTGTAATTCATTGTTTAAACAGTTCAATGTGGAACAGCACTAGAGGACAGGAGTGCTCGTGAAGACAGGTGAACTGCCACTTCACCAAAATGAATATAGTAGAATGAAAATGTCCACAGCTCTCCAATGCTAGAAAGTTTCTTTATTAGGACAAAATAGCGACGTTTCGAGGCTAATGCCTCTTAATCATGCATAGGCTATTACAAACTTATCACACCTTATATACCTGTTGGTTTGGCGCCACAGGGCCCACAACCTGTTAAAAATAGTGACACCTGCTGGTGTTCTATTGTATTACATTAAAAAAGCATTTATACACAATTATATACACATGCTTATAGAAATTGAATGATTTACTGATGTAACAAGGCAAGGTTGTATCTTTTAAAGAAAATCACATGGTTAATATTAAACCATTTGGATAGTACCCTTATCCTAATGAAAAAGATTAATTCATGAGATGTAAGCAAGCAGGTTTATAGCAATAATGGATTTCTATTATGTACTGGTCCAATATTAAACAAAGATAAAAGTTTAATTCTTAATTTATCTTATGAAAATTATTTTATTAAATTATATTGGATAAGAGTATGTCTGATTTAATATTGCTGTTAATGAAACTATATTGAAACTATATTGAAACCCATAAAGTGAAACCTTTATTTAAACATGCTGTAGCATACTAAAGGTAAACTGACAGATCTAGTTCTCTATTTAGGCCTCTAGGGGCCAATGTTTCTAGTTTATGAATCCACCATGATTCTTTCTGCTTTAATAAAGTTTCCCTATCTTGGCCACTTCTCTGGGGTTTTATCTGATCAATCACTTGCCATCTCATTTGACTGATATTGTGGCCTTTTTCTATGAAATGACTAGATACTGGGGCCTCTTTGTTTTTACAGCGTATATTTGAGCTCATCCTATCTTTTACTTTACGGGTGGTCTCTCCCAAATAAACCAGAGAACATGGACACTTAATCAAGTATACAACGTGTGTGGTGTCACACGTATAGAAACCTCTGATATCATATCTTGTACCATTATGGGGATGATGAAAAAATTTGCCTTTAATTATAGAGCTACAGCTCATGCAATTTAAGCATGGATATGTGCCATAGTTTTTACTACCTATATGGGTTTGGATACTCCCTCTGCTTGGACCCACATCAGATTTTACCAAGTGATCTCTCAAATTTTTTACACGTCTGTGGGCCATTAGGGGAGGATTTTTGAAGATAGGTATTTTGTCATTACAGTCACTAAGTATATGCCAATGTTTTCTTATGCTTTTAGTAATTTCTTTACTATAGTGACTGTACTGAGAAACAAAGACCATCCTGTTCTCTTTTTGTTTAGTGGTGTTAATCTTATTATGTGGCTTTAATACCTCATATTTCTTTTCTTCAATTAACCTAGCCGGATAGCCTCTTTCAATAAACTTATGTGCCATCTCATCTATACGTTGATTACATTTCTGTGTGTTACTCACTATTCTTTTTACACAAAGAAGCTGGCTCTTGGGTAGAGATTCTACCAGAGGTCTTGGGTGAAAGCTGTCAAATCTAAGTAAGGTGTTCTTATCAGTGTTTTTAGTATACAAATCAAACTCTAATATATTGGCAGCTTTTATAACCTTAGTATCTAAGAATGTTATACTTTCTTCACTATAAGTGATAGTCAACTCCAGACCTTGAACAGATGAATTTACCTCTATTACAAATTTTTCCAGGGATCCAATGTCACCCCACCACACGCCAAAGACATCATCTATGTATCTCCACCAGATGGAGCCATATTCTTTAAAGATGGTATTCTCATAAATGATTTTCTCCTCTATCTCATTCATGAAAAGATTGGCGTATGATGGGGCCACATTGGATCCCATGGCTGTTCCTCTCAATTGTACATACCATTCATCTTCAAATAAAAAATAGTTCCAAAACAAAATTAATCTTAATAGTTCTTCAATGAATTTACCCTGTTTCCTAGTACATATATTGTTATTCAATAAATTTTTCATGACAATAGAAATACCTGTTTCATGTTTTATACATGTATATAAACTTTTTACATCCATAGTGAAGAGTATGTACTTACTAGAGGGGAATTCTAGGCTTTTGGCTTTTGCAAGAAAATGATTAGTATCCTTAATATATGAAGACATTTTGTTAACCTCTGGTTGCAAAATTTTATCTATGAATATAGAAATGTTAGAAAATACAGATTGCACACTGGAGACAATAGGCCTGCCAGGAGGCTTTTTTACATCCTTATGGACCTTGGGAACACAATAGAATATAGGGGTTCTAGGATTTTGTACAAAAAGATATTCCTTTAGCTTTTTATCTATGATATGATCATTATAAGCTTGTTCTAAAATGTATGAAATCTCTTTTTGTAATAACTTAACAGGATTACTATTCAGTTTTTTATATGTTGTTTGGGAAAACAGGGTAAATTCATTGAAGAACTATTAAGATTAATTTTGTTTTGGAACTATTTTTTATTTGAAGATGAATGGTATGTACAATTGAGAGGAACAGCCATGGGATCCAATGTGGCCCCATCATACGCCAATCTTTTCATGAATGAGATAGAGGAGAAAATCATTTATGAGAATACCATCTTTAAAGAATATGGCTCCATCTGGTGGAGATACATAGATGATGTCTTTGGCGTGTGGTGGGGTGACATTGGATCCCTGGAAAAATTTGTAATAGAGGTAAATTCATCTGTTCAAGGTCTGGAGTTGACTATCACTTATAGTGAAGAAAGTATAACATTCTTAGATACTAAGGTTATAAAAGCTGCCAATATATTAGAGTTTGATTTGTATACTAAAAACACTGATAAGAACACCTTACTTAGATTTGACAGCTTTCACCCAAGACCTCTGGTAGAATCTCTACCCAACAGCCAGCTTCTTCGTGTAAAAAGAATAGTGAGTAACACACAGAAATGTAATCAACGTATAGATGAGATGGCACATAAGTTTATTGAAAGAGGCTATCCGGCTAGGTTAATTGAAGAAAAGAAATATGAGGTATTAAAGCCACATAATAAGATTAACACCACTAAACAAAAAGAGAACAGGATGGTCTTTGTTTCTCAGTACAGTCACTATAGTAAAGAAATTACTAAAAGCATAAGAAAACATTGGCATATACTTAGTGACTGTAATGACAAAATACCTATCTTCAAAAATCCTCCCCTAATGGCCCACAGACGTGTAAAAAATTTGAGAGATCACTTGGTAAAATCTGATGTGGGTCCAAGCAGAGGGAGTATCCAAACCCATATAGGTAGTAAAAACTATGGCACATATCCATGCTTAAATTGCATGAGCTGTAGCTCTATAATTAAAGGCAAATTTTTTCATCATCCCCATAATGGTACAAGATATGATATCAGAGGTTTCTATACGTGTGACACCACACACGTTGTATACTTGATTAAGTGTCCATGTTCTCTGGTTTATTTGGGAGAGACCACCCGTAAAGTAAAAGATAGGATGAGCCAACATCGCTCAAATATACGCTGTAAAAACAAAGAGGCCCCAGTATCTAGTCATTTCATAGAAAAAGGCCACAATATCAGTCAAATGAGATGGCAAGTGATTGATCAGATAAAACCCCAGAGAAGTGGCCAAGATAGGGAAACTTTATTAAAGCAGAAAGAATCATGGTGGATTCATAAACTAGAAACATTGGCCCCTAGAGGCCTAAATAGAGAACTAGATCTGTCAGTTTACCTTTAGTATGCTACAGCATGTTTAAATAAAGGTTTCACTTTATGGGTTTCAATATAGTTTCAATATAGTTTCATTAACAGCAATATTAAATCAGACATACTCTTATCCAATATAATTTAATAAAATAATTTTCATAAGATAAATTAAGAATTAAACTTTTATCTTTGTTTAATATTGGACCAGTACATAATAGAAATCCATTATTGCTATAAACCTGCTTGCTTACATCTCATGAATTAATCTTTTTCATTAGGATAAGGGTACTATCCAAATGGTTTAATATTAACCATGTGATTTTCTTTAAAAGATAGAACCTTGCCTTGTTACATCAGTAAATCATTCAATTTCTATAAGCATGTGTATATAATTGTGTATAAATGCTTTTTTAATGTAATACAATAGAACACCAGCAGGTGTCACTATTTTTAACAGGTTGTGGGCCCTGTGGCGCCAAACCAACAGGTATATAAGGTGTGATAAGTTTGTAATAGCCTATGCATGATTAAGAGGCATTAGCCTCGAAACGTCGCTATTTTGTCCTAATAAAGAAACTTTCTAGCATTGGAGAGCTGTGGACATTTTCATTCTACTATATTCATTTTGGTGAAGTGGCAGTTCACCTGTCTTCACGAGCACTCCTGTCCTCTAGTGCTGTTCCACATTGAACTGTTTAAACAATACATTTTCTGCCAGGAACGAGCACATTGGAGCATATATAAAATATGCAAAAGGAAAAGGATAAGGACAACAACATGGGCACTGATGGAAACAAGGTGTTTGCATATTCAGAGATCGATGCAGCAAGGATAACCACCCTAGTGAAGGGGTCTAGAGACTTTCTCAGAACAGCTCCCAGTGAAAACTTGGGAAAGGATTATGAACAACTAAGAATGAGACAAATGAAATGGGATCTACACACCACTACTTTGGCGGAGTATTACCGCGTCAAAAGAATACCCAGGGGACTACGGATGAGCACCTGCCCTACTCTGTTACGTGAAAATCAAGCATATTGTAACACCTTTGAAGCAATTCTCAATAAATGCTCATACGACTTAATGGTACTTACCGTTGAGTCTCTGCTAAAGGAGATGGAGGTCCAAGATGCTAAAATCAAGCAAAGTCATGAAGATCTGTCAAAGATGATGTCACCGGAGGATCTCACCCTATTAGAGACACAGATAGAGGAGAAGATCAAGACGGCACAGAGTGAAATCAAGGAAACCAAAAGGGTTAAATTCCTTAGAGATGAGGACGATTATCGCAGAGGCTTTGTGTACAAATGGCGTCAAAGTGGTCATGGCAACCAACCAACCAATAGAAGGAGACGCAACACGCACGCACGTAATCCACGTCATCAGAGAGCGACGTCAGGAACGCCATCACAGGACAGCTCCTCCGAGCAATCGGCCTCCCCTTTAGAAGCAAGTGGAGAAGAAATCAGCGCAGATGAGGCAGGAAGCACAGCAAGTGGCACAAAGAAAAGCGGAATGACAACGAGGAGATATCACGGATCGAAGAAAACTCAAAACCGCAAGTAAACTGCATAATGCAGAGAGACAGTACTGTCATTAATATATCTGGACATTTGTTGACAGATCTTGAAGAAGGACTGTTAGATAAGGGCCTGTCCTTTTGTCCCTCTACCAGTATTAACTTTTTTGAGTTGGAAAAGGATCTTTATAAATTTTTCAGGAGTGTTAAGCTTAAATATTGGTTTGCAAATTATACATGTGATTACAATGCATCTCAAAAAGAAAGTTGCAGCAAATGGTCTCTTTCTGAAATGGGTCTTGTTAAAAAGAACAGCACATTTAATCCAAACGTGAATGAACACAGCATTAACACATATATAAAGCTGGTAGAACAGGATATACAAAGATTAAGAAAAACACATAACAAGAAAAAATGCTCTACTAATTTTACATCCAATGACCAAAAAGCTTTAAACTCCTTAAAAAACCAAAAAGATTTAATCTTTAAAGGGGCAGACAAGGGCGGGGCCTTAGTTCTAATGGATAGAACATATTATATAGAAGAGATTAAGGGGCAATTACAGGACCAAACAACATATAAAAAACTGAATAATAATCCTGTTAAGTTATTACAAAAAGAGATTTCATACATTTTAGAACAAGCTTATAATGATCATATCATAGATAAAAAGCTAAAGGAATATCTTTTTGTACAAAATCCTAGAACCCCTATATTCTATTGTGTTCCCAAGGTCCATAAGGATGTAAAAAAGCCTCCTGGCAGGCCTATTGTCTCCAGTGTGCAATCTGTATTTTCTAACATTTCTATATTCATAGATAAAATTTTGCAACCAGAGGTTAACAAAATGTCTTCATATATTAAGGATACTAATCATTTTCTTGCAAAAGCCAAAAGCCTAGAATTCCCCTCTAGTAAGTACATACTCTTCACTATGGATGTAAAAAGTTTATATACATGTATAAAACATGAAACAGGTATTTCTATTGTCATGAAAAATTTATTGAATAACAATATATGTACTAGGAAACAGGGTAAATTCATTGAAGAACTATTAAGATTAATTTTGTTTTGGAACTATTTTTTATTTGAAGATGAATGGTATGTACAATTGAGAGGAACAGCCATGGGATCCAATGTGGCCCCATCATACGCCAATCTTTTCATGAATGAGATAGAGGAGAAAATCATTTATGAGAATACCATCTTTAAAGAATATGGCTCCATCTGGTGGAGATACATAGATGATGTCTTTGGCGTGTGGTGGGGTGACATTGGATCCCTGGAAAAATTTGTAATAGAGGTAAATTCATCTGTTCAAGGTCTGGAGTTGACTATCACTTATAGTGAAGAAAGTATAACATTCTTAGATACTAAGGTTATAAAAGCTGCCAATATATTAGAGTTTGATTTGTATACTAAAAACACTGATAAGAACACCTTACTTAGATTTGACAGCTTTCACCCAAGACCTCTGGTAGAATCTCTACCCAAGAGCCAGCTTCTTCGTGTAAAAAGAATAGTGAGTAACACACAGAAATGTAATCAACGTATAGATGAGATGGCACATAAGTTTATTGAAAGAGGCTATCCGGCTAGGTTAATTGAAGAAAAGAAATATGAGGTATTAAAGCCACATAATAAGATTAACACCACTAAACAAAAAGAGAACAGGATGGTCTTTGTTTCTCAGTACAGTCACTATAGTAAAGAAATTACTAAAAGCATAAGAAAACATTGGCATATACTTAGTGACTGTAATGACAAAATACCTATCTTCAAAAATCCTCCCCTAATGGCCCACAGACGTGTAAAAAATTTGAGAGATCACTTGGTAAAATCTGATGTGGGTCCAAGCAGAGGGAGTATCCAAACCCATATAGGTAGTAAAAACTATGGCACATATCCATGCTTAAATTGCATGAGCTGTAGCTCTATAATTAAAGGCAAATTTTTTCATCATCCCCATAATGGTACAAGATATGATATCAGAGGTTTCTATACGTGTGACACCACACACGTTGTATACTTGATTAAGTGTCCATGTTCTCTGGTTTATTTGGGAGAGACCACCCGTAAAGTAAAAGATAGGATGAGCCAACATCGCTCAAATATACGCTGTAAAAACAAAGAGGCCCCAGTATCTAGTCATTTCATAGAAAAAGGCCACAATATCAGTCAAATGAGATGGCAAGTGATTGATCAGATAAAACCCCAGAGAAGTGGCCAAGATAGGGAAACTTTATTAAAGCAGAAAGAATCATGGTGGATTCATAAACTAGAAACATTGGCCCCTAGAGGCCTAAATAGAGAACTAGATCTGTCAGTTTACCTTTAGTATGCTACAGCATGTTTAAATAAAGGTTTCACTTTATGGGTTTCAATATAGTTTCAATATAGTTTCATTAACAGCAATATTAAATCAGACATACTCTTATCCAATATAATTTAATAAAATAATTTTCATAAGATAAATTAAGAATTAAACTTTTATCTTTGTTTAATATTGGACCAGTACATAATAGAAATCCATTATTGCTATAAACCTGCTTGCTTACATCTCATGAATTAATCTTTTTCATTAGGATAAGGGTACTATCCAAATGGTTTAATATTAACCATGTGATTTTCTTTAAAAGATACAACCTTGCCTTGTTACATCAGTAAATCATTCAATTTCTATAAGCATGTGTATATAATTGTGTATAAATGCTTTTTTAAGGTAATACAATAGAACACCAGCAGGTGTCACTATTTTTAACAGGTTGTGGGCCCTGTGGCGCCAAACCAACAGGTATATAAGGTGTGATAAGTTTGTAATAGCCTATGCATGATTAAGAGGCATTAGCCTCGAAACGTCGCTATTTTGTCCTAATAAAGAAACTTTCTAGCATTGGAGAGCTGTGGACATTTTCATTCTACTATTTGTAATTCATGGGACTGTTATGCGAATATGTGTGACGCAGATGTAATATACGTGATCCATTAAATATTAATATATTTAGTCGACATTTTTTTTTGGAAATATAATACAATCACATTAGTAAATGTTTTACACATTTCGATGTTTAATATCGATCAGGTTCTTTAATACAAATAATGTTTATTAATAAAAATTAAACATTGTATTTATTTGTTTATTAAATACATTTTGTGACATTGTGAAGTATTGACATTGCTCTATTAAATGTATTTATAATGCACATCGATTGTGTGCTATTGCGTGACATTAGAATCTAATTTTTAAAGATGCGAATCTCGTGTTGCAAGATACGTTTCCCACGCGATATTTCAGAAATGCGTAATTTCTGGTTATAATGACCGGAACTTGGATAATCTGTTTATAAATGTTAACATACATGTTTGTTCATTATTAGTAAATAAACCTCGAGCTTGTATTTGTCTGAACTGCTCACATATGTTATTGTGCAATGGCGTCTTTATTTTTAAAGGGACATTACACCCAAATATTTTCTTAAAATGATCCGGAGAGAGAATACATTTTTATCATTTAAAATGTAACTAGTAATTTATATTATTCTTTAGATATCCTTAACAGAAGAAATTGAAATGCACATGGTTGAGCCAATCACAAAAGGCATCTCTGTGCATCCACCAATCTTCAGCTACTGAGCATATCTAGATATGGTTGTAAAGGAAATAATATCAAAAGAATGAATTAAAATCCATGATAGAATTAATTTTTAATGTTTCAAATTATATTTTATTTAGGAATCTAGAAAGAAACGCTTTGGAATTACCGTCCCTTTCATGAACTAATGCAATCTTGAACTTGATCTAAATACATCTGTCTAAACTTTGTAAATATGCATTGTTGGCCACCCAAAAAAAAAAAAAAAGATATGGCCCAGTAATGCTTTGCTGATCAAAAACCTATGCACCTCCCTTTCTCAAACTTAGTTTAACATGGAAATTATGCATATTTGTATTAGCTTCTGTATTGTTTGCCCCACTGTGAATGAAATATCTTCAAATGGCTGTATTTATACAGCTTTACCTTAAAGGGACATTAAGGTTTATGTTCTTTACTGATTTACATGGATAATGTAATGTTAAAACAACATCATATTTAGTTAGATTATCTCATTAGCTTTTTTAGGAAGATATTCTTGCCTGAAAACCATATCTAGATAGGCTCTGTTGCTGCTGATTGGTGGTTGCACATAGATACCTTATGTCATTGTCTAACCCATGTGCATTGCTATTTCTTTAACAAAGGATATCGAATGACTGAATATAATTAGATAATAGAATTAAATTTAAATGTGGTTTTAAAAATGATATGTATTATCTCTGAATCACTAAATGACATTTTTGAAACATTTACCTTTAAGGACAAAACCATTGGGAATATGTGGAGTTAACATTGTAGAAATAAACTAAAGGGGAATGAAAATACCTATAGATATGTGATATCTATCCAACAGGTAAGGAGTATAATTGCTAGAAATTATCTTGGGATATATCTATAGTTAACTGACCCTTCAAATGACTCCACTAGAGCTGAAAAGTAATCAATATGGCATACAATAACTAGCTTGTTATAAATGTGAAATTAACTTTTTAGTTACAGATAATTTCGAACATATTAAGTAAAAAATAATTTAAGCCGGATAACCTATATTTAGTGTAATAATGTTTTTGGATACCTAAGTAAGATTACAGAGATTAGAATGTAAATCTAACATTCAACTACACTGTCACTTTAATGTAAGTTAAACACTTTCCTTTCTTAAAAGTGAAATGAACAAAGTTGTTCTGTAATTTATACTACATATCCTTGTCATAAACATTTTATGATTTTAACATCTATGAATCACACAATAGAAGCATAGATAGATGTATTTAACTCCAAATTAAATTTTGTAAGATACTTGACTTTAACATTATCTGAATAAGCTGTGTTGATAATTTACCTTCAATACATTAACCAAAATTAGTATATTTGATATCAGGCATGTGCTTGTCAAATAGATTACTTTAACAGTCATGGGACTAATATTTGGTTTACATGTCAGAATATTAGATGGATATATTTCTTCTAGATGGATATATTTCTTCTTATCTTACTGTGATAGACATATGTCTCAAAGAATATGTATTTTAAAAAAATAAATAGAAAAATATATAGTATGAAAATAAATTTATTGAGAAAAAAAAATCCATCACAGATAAAAGTCTGAAAAAGAAAGAAAAAAAATTAAAAACATTATTCATTTAGGTGATTTAATGAAAACATGTCTTAAAATATTCCTTAAATCTAATAATTGTTAAATCATCATGTGCCTATGCTCTAACATGTATTTTTTTGTCTTGATATTAAAAACAGATTCATACTTATATATCTATCCATAATTTTAAATTAATCCCATTATATTGTAGAATCAATTTTAGAATTAAACATTAGCATTTAAAATTACACTAAATAATGCATATCACGTGTAATAAATATTTTTATATTTTATTGTATGAGGAACACAATTGAATGTAATATTTCATGTCCCTTCAAATAATATACCTCTATATCAAATATAAAATGTATCCCTTTGTCTTATTGGTCAGAATCTGAGTCCTCACTAGCACAAGTAAGGGTAATGTATCTAAAATAAACATATTCTAATATAGGACATGTATCTATTCCTAATTCTTTTAACATTCTTCCTACTGTGATTCTTAAATAGCATGCATTGTGCAAACTAAGCTGGATGTATGGTCTTTCAAAGGCAATTATCTTCAAAATATCAGTTTATCTTCATTAGGTGTCTTAATCATCATTTTCAAGATAGAGGATTGTGAAATACTATCTAACAAAATAAAATAAATCTAAGTGTCTCCAATAGGATGCATCCACAGTCTTGGTCCATAAAATTGTTGCCACTTACCATGTGAACGTGTCTTTGTATGGTTTTCAAGGTCAGCACATTTGAAACACAATGCCAGACATGATCACATTGGTATTCATCACTTTCAATCTGGGATTCTTCACTTTCAGTCTGGGATTCTTCACTTTCAGTCTGGGATTCTTCACTTTCAGTCTTGAATTCTCCACTTTCAGTCTTGAATTCTTCACTTCCAGTCTTTAGATGAAGTCATCTCCCTAATGGCAGAAAAAGAGTAAATCAAATAATTAATAGAAGTGTGTGACTTAGTTTTGCACCCCCCCCCCCCCATTTCTGAGACTATTTATATCACTAGCTTACTAAGTGTGTGTAGAATCTTGTGTTATGTTCTATCAATCAAGTGTGAAGATGAGTCATACATTGTGCATACCTAACCTCTGATGTGTGACTTTTAATATGACTTTGAAGCATATAGTCTTGCTAGAGAATCCCTTTCCGAGTATCCAAAAATCTAGTAATGTGTAAACTAAATGCTACTTTTTAAAATGTATACCATATGATGGCTGATTGTGCAAAATTCCTGCCATCCACAGTCCATACATTGTTTATACTTAAAAGCTGATATTGTCTTTGTAAACCAGGTGGTGAAGTCATTACAGGACCCAATGCCAGAAGCATCACCTGTAATAATAATAATAATAATAATATTAATAATAATAATAATAATAATAATAATAATAATAATAATAATGAACTCCTTTTTTTACAATCATTTTATGAACAATCTTAACATGTTTGCACAATTATATACTTCTCATTTCACGAATATTTGCAATGCTCTTATATAACTTCCATTATTTACCATCTGAAGTGGCGGTTGATGATGTTTGCTCTGACATTGAGCCCCTCGTCCCGGAATGGCCCCTCTAGAACAGGCTTGTCCTCCTCATCTTGTAGGAGGCGTTGGGGCACCTGGACAGCCTGCCGCATCCCAGCCCGCTGTGCAATGTTATGCAGGACGCTGCAGGCTATAGCGATCTTCGCCACCTTACTAGGCTGTATTGAAGGTCTCCTCCAGACCTGTCCAGGCATCTTAGTCTCATTTTGAGGAGCTCAAACATCCTCTCCACTACAGACCTAGTCCGCTTGTGCGCTCGATTGTAGCGCTCCTGGGCCTCATCGGTGGGGTTACATAAAGGCGTAATGAGCCAAGGCTGGCTTATGTAACCAGAATCACCTATAAATAATGAACATACCAAAATGACAAATATTAAAAATATCGTTCCAATTATTATATTAAAATACAATTCATTTGTGTACACGAAAATCCCCTAAAATAAACATTTTTTAAATCACATTTTCTATCTGCCCATTTAAACTAGGACATGCTACCTATGCGTATTTCGCATAAAGCAGAAATTAGCTAAAAGAGAAAGAAATGGTTAAATTGCATCCTAGAGCTGCCCATTTAAACTAAGACATGCTACATATCTGTTTGGAGCTAAAACTAGACATTTGCTAAAAGACAATTAAATGGTTAAATTGCATCCTAGAGCTGCCTATTTAAGCTAAGACATGCTACATATCTGTAATAGCTAAAACTAGAAATTTGCGTAAAGAGACAATGACATGGTTAAAGCGCATTCTCTATCTGCCCATTTAAACTAAGACATGCTACCTATGTGTATTTCGCATAAAACAGACATTTGCTAAAAGAGAAAGAAATTGTTAAATTGCATCCTAGAGCTGCCCATTTAAGCTAAGACATGCTACATATCTGTTTGGAGCTAAAACTAGACATTTGCTGAAAGTCAATTAAATGGTTAAATTATATCCTAGAGCTACCCATTTAAGCTAAGACATGCTACATATCTGTTTGGAGCTAAAACTAGACATTTGCGTAAAGAGACAATGACATGGTTAAAGCACATTCTTTATCTGCCCATTTAAGCTAAGACATGCTACCTATGCGTATTTCGCATAAAGCAGACATTTGCTAAAAGAGAAAGAAATGGTTAAATTGCATCCTAGAGCTGCCCATTTAAGCTAAGACATGCTACGTAACTGTTTGGAGCTAAAACTAGACATTTGCTGAAAGACAATTAAATGGTTAAAGCGCATCCTGTAGCTGCACATTTTGCACATTACACAAACAACTGTTTTTTAAGACTACAGTGGCAATTGTCTAACTAATTAACCATGTTGTGCACAAGTACTCACCAACGAGCCACCCAGGAGGAAACTGTCTGCCCTCAAACTGCTGCCACAGGGATGACTGTCTGAGGATGCGGGCATCATGACAAGCCCCGCCGAAATTCGCACAAACCTGCATAATCTGCATCCGTGCGTCACAAATAAACTGCACGTTGAGACTATGGAAGTGTTTGCGATTTCAGAAGGGCAAGTCATGTTCTGGAGCACGCAGCGCAATGTGGGTGAAATCTATTGCTTCCAAGACATTGGGCATTCAAGCTATTGCAAAGAATTCCCTCTTCAGGCGCCTCCAATCACCATCATTTTGAGGGAATCCTATGTAATGCTTACTGACTCATACCATGGCATCCAGAAAGTTGTCAAAAACCACAGAGAATGTACCCTGAGCCAGCCCATGCATGTACCCCTCTCCAGATTGAAAACTCCCGGAGGCCAGGACGTGTATGCAGCTTAGCATCTTGGTCATACCAGGGATTGCAGTATGCATACGTCTACGTGGTTCCATATGAGGTTTAAGAATATTGTAAAGGCTAATGAGCTGTTCGCGATTGAGCCTATACTTGTCATAAACCTCGAAGTCGCTCATGTTATCCAAGGTGGGCCTCACCTTTTCAACACAAGGACCTCTAACCAGACAAGCCCTTTGTCTCTTTTGGAGACGACGAGCCCGCCTGATTCTATTGACCACTACTCATGCAACAGCACCAGCAGCAGCTAACTGAGGATTATCCATATTTGCCTAGCTAAGCAGCACAAAGCCAAACAGCAGAGCAAACACACAAGGAGTAACAAGGTATGCAAAAACACAAAAGCGATTTGATACAATGTCAATCACAAGGGACGCTTTGGCCATGTTGTTTGGGGGAGTTCATAATGATTGCTGATTGTATACACTTGTTTGTATGTGAGCGGTGCGAATGCTTTCAAAGTGTGCGTTTTTTTAGGCGTTTGCTGAAATTTTGTTTACCCCCAATGAATCACAATGTTAAAGTGTAAAAACTAACATATACAGTGCATCTTTGTACTGTTTGTTCATATACATAATAAATATTTATTAAATGCGATCTTATTGTAAAAAACACATGTCCACGCTAACATGAATGAAAGTGTATACTTGTGTATAATGGCATAGAATCTGATCGATCAATGTTGCTGCAATATTTTTTGTAAACGATAAAGTAACAGCTGACATCTATACTGTAATATTGTATATATATATAATCGATTTGCGAGATGTCAATATTTTACGCGTACCATTAAAACCACAATAATAATGACGATCTTCCGGCTGACATCTATAATATTGTATATATAAGTGATTTGCGAGATGTCAATATTGTACGCGTACCATTAAAACCACAATAATAATGACGATCTTCCGGCTGACATCTATAATATTGTATATATAAGTGATTTGCGAGATGTCAATATTGTACGCGTTTCATTAAAATCGCTATTACAATGAAGATCTTCCAAACTCTCGTTTACGTATATGTAATTTTGTAGTATTGATTGAGAAACTTCTGAAAGGGGCGTTACAGTCCTAAAGCTGTAATGTGTATGGTTGAAGCTTCTAAAGACGTCATAATATTTGCAACCTACCTGTCTAGTTAGCAAATCTTCATTCTGCTGTTGTATTTTACTACATTGTTATTGTGTGATGATTAAAAATATAAATGTGTGCTCTGCTTTTGTGTGATGTGTGTTATGTACATATACGTATATATTGTGATTCTCTCCCACATATGCTGATTTCTATAAAGCAGTATAGCATTGCTGTTCCTTCCCAAAAAGTGACAGCTGTAATATGTTCTAATGATGTTCTTATTGTACGCAATTCCTAATGGTATATTCTCAGTGAATCGTGATGTTAAAGGGACAGTAAATCCATATTTTATGTTTCATGATTCATAGAGAGAATGTAATGTTAAACAACCTTCCAATGTAGTTGTATGATGTAAATGTGTTCATTGTTTATATGTGTTTTCCCCCCATAATATCAATGCACATGTATGAGTGAATGACAAAAGTCATGTATGTGCATCCATTAATGATCATGTGTACTGTTAAGCCTATGTAGATATGCTGTTCATGCAAGCATATGAGTTGAATAAATGAAATGCTATCATAGAGGTAAATGAGACGTATTTCCAATTGTCTACTGTGAATAATGAAATGTTAAAATTATTTTTCTGTCCGTTTAAATCTGATGTAATTTTTCTAACCAATTTCGTATTGGTGATTTGTAGTTGATGTAATGTAAATTTATATAACAATTTGATGTTGTATTGAATTTCACACAAGTAAAAGCCATAACTCCATAGGGAGATAGTCATTTCTTGATCTATTTGTCATAGCGGGACTAACACAAGAAATAATGAGTTAGTTTCACAATTGTAACGCTTGTATTACGAGTTTTTTGTGTACGCATTTTACGTGCGTTAGGTGAAGCTGCCTGTCACGTGCACAAGCACGTCTTCCCCCTTAGAAGTCAATAAAGGAGAAAGATGTGTGTAGAAATAAAATCCAGTACTTGTTTTGAGCGTAAAGTGAGTGATGTCATGTTCTTGTGTGAAAAAGTAGCTAAATCGTGTTAATTTCGTAATAAAAATCTGTTTTGTGTATGTAATGTGCTGTATATTGTTTGTATGTATCGATTAGTGTATGTATGTGATAATATTTGTAGTTAGATGTAGCTATATGAGTGTATGTTCCCGTCTGTCTATGTAAGTCAATGGAAAATGGATCTGTTCTATTTTGACATGAAAATATAAAATCTTAAAAATAAATATTGTGTAGTGTTTGTATGAGTGCAAGTGTAGTTTGTGTAATGTTTTTGGAGTGATTTGTGGATGTTTTTGTTAGCGGTATATGGTTAACTACTGTTTCTGGGTTTACGTTAATGATTTGAACAGAGATGGATATTTTTGATGCGTTACGGAAACTCGTAATACCAGCGGTAGTGAAAAAGCAGCGTTAGGAGGCTTTTTCACGCATAACGCACATTTCGTAATCTAGGTGATTGTTTCCAAACACTTAGTTACTGTTTTTACATGTATTTACAGTTTTATTGCTCTTTCATGGAGCATACTGAAATTTGTCCCCACTACCTTACATTATCCTTTAACAACAGTTTTTAAGGACTCAATTTGTTTTTTCAGATAACATTGTCCTAATCCAAATAATTCATTTGATGGTCTCCTACTTCATTTATATATTATAAGAGCATTACAATTCTACTTTTAAATTACAAAGGTTTATAGACAATCCTTTAATTTGTTTGCCCTGTCGTGCCGCACCGCAATAGCTGTTGCTAGGGGTGCTGCGCCTGCTGTCTGCTCATTGCCTAGGGGGAGTCGGCTCCTATCTGCATGCAGTGGTAATGTCATCGCCGCACGCTTCCCCATTCCCAAGCCGGTCAGGATCTCATGTGGTGTGAATCTGGCACCTATGTAAGTAACTTCAGTCCTACCTATCACTGCCCAAGTATAGGTGTTACTTACTGTTCTCCTGGGTGCTATTGATTTTTATGCTGGACTGTTTGCTATTGTTGCTGACCTTTGCTTGTCTGACCACTCTGCTTGTTTACCCTTTAACTGATGGATTGATATACCGCTGCTGAACTCTGCTTGTCTGAACACTATGCCTGTTAACCTTTAACTGCTGGATTGATATACTGCTGCTGAACTCTGCTTGTCTGACCACTCTGCCTGTTAACCCCTATTGCTCTGGATTGCCTTACTGTTGCCAAACCCTGCCTGCCTGACCATCCTAGTGGTTTACTTCTGGACTGCCTTACTATTGCCAAATCCTGCCTGCCTGACCATCCTAGTGGTTTGCTTCTGGACAGCCTTGCTGCTGCCAGGTCCTGCCAATCTGACCTTTCTGGTGGTTTGCCCCTGAACTTCCTTTCTATGGTCTCCTGCCTGTTACCGCCGAGGACTGTCCTGCCTGTGGTGAGTGCCACTTACCCCATCTTGAACACCTTCTCTGCTCTGAGATATTCCTTATCATTCCGGCTCAATGCCGGGATAACAAGACTACTGGCCGAGTTCGGTCTGATAGAGGAGTATCCCATGAGCATTACATTATACTTGGGCCATGGAACCAGATGAGGTGGCATGAGCAGTTTATCTTCAGGGACAGATGTTGGGAACCCATACCACACAGTTACAAAATATAGATTCCAAGCCAGAGGCTTTAATCGCTCAACTCTCTTTACCAGTTACAGCGAGGAATACCGCTCCTGTTGTTGTACCGCCAGTCTCTGCTCCTAGCACTGCAGCTTTTTCCTCTGCTTCTGGAAGAATACCCCGGATACCATTGCCTGAGAAATATGAAGGTACTACTGATTGCAGGGGTTTTCTTAACCAATGCAGGTTGCACTTCCGCAATGATCCTCACACCTTAAAGTCTCACCAGTCAAGGATCACCTTTATAATTTCCTTACTGAAAGACAAGGCCCTAGCCTGGGTCTCTCCCCTTTTGGTACAGAACACTCCACTCATGCATGATGCTGATACTTTCATTTCTGCATTATCTTCTGTGTTTGGGACTTCTGGCCGTACCTCTGCTGCAGAATTTTCTCTCCTGGACCTCCGCCATGGCAATAGAACTGTGGCACAATTCACCATCGAGTTTCGCACCTTGACACTTGAAACCACTTGGTATGGCAGTGCTCTCAAGGCATTCTTTAGGAGGGGTCTGCATGAACGCATAAAAAATGAACTCACTTATCATGATGTTCCTTCTTCTTTGGATGACTTTATATTGCTTTGTATCAGTCTGGACTCTCACTTCCAGGAGGGACTAGCTGAGAGAGACAGAACTAGGAGGGTCCTTCCCTCCCGTCTTCGGCAGTATTCTCTACCCCTTCAACAGCTCCAGTAACCCCAGTGGAGGAACTAATGGATCTCTCCTCCTTCAAACCTTCAGAATTTGAAAGACAGAGAAGAAGGAGATTGAGACTATGCTTTTATTGTGAACACCCACCAACTGAAGAACTGTGACATTCGGCGGGAAAAGCAAATGCTTAGGGGATAATACTGGGGTACCTCTAAGCATGATCACTACTAAATCCCCTCATTCCTCTCAGATTCTGGTATCTGTAACCCTTACCTTCCTTCAGAATACTGTCCACACTCAAGCCTTCATTGATTCAGGGGCAGCCAGAAACTTTCTGGATCACCGTTTTATGATTCAAGCTGGCTTGCTTCTTCTGCAGAAAAGACATTGCCTCAAATAACTACCCTGGGTGGCACCCCCTTGGTTCAAGGTTGATCCACTTTGAGTCAGCACCCCTGACCCTGACTGTGGGAGTCCTTCATACCAAACAGCTGCAGTTTGAGGTCATACATTCCCCAGCAAAGCTTGTCATCCTTGGCCTTCCTTTGCTGCATATACACAATCCACTGGGCTGGAGAACAACTGGCCTCCTGGGGTACCTCCTGTTTCTATTTCTGCCGTGCTAAAGTCACTCCTCTGCTCCGCATCCCAATAGCAAGCATACAGACTTCTCTAAACCTTCCCTCAGTATATATGGACTTCCCAGATGTGTTTGAGAAAAAAGCAGCCAACCTGCTACCAACCCCACTGTCCATATTACTGCAAGATTCACCTGTTTCCCGGAGCCCCACTTCCTACAGGGAGGACTTATCCAATCTCCAAAGCCGAAACCAAATCCATGGAGGAGTATATCCAAGAGAACCTAGCTAAAGGCTTCATTCAACCTTCCTCCTCTGGGGCAGGCTTCTTTTTCTTCAGTAAGAAGGATGGTGGGCTCAGACCCTGCATCAACTACAGGACCTTGAACAACATAACTATCAAGAACCGCTATCCCATTCCTTTGATCACCAAGCTCTATGACTCACTCCAGAATGCTTGTTTCTTCACCAAGCTGGACTTGGGGCATACAATCTGATCCATATCTTTCCAGGCCACGAATGGAAGACAGCCTTCAATACAAGATCAGGGCATTACAAATACTTTGTCATGCCCTTTGGGCTGTGTAATGCCCCTGCAGTCTTCCAGGCATTTGTCAATGATGTCTTCCATGACCTCCTCAATCGCACTGTCATCCACTCTGGAGGAGCATCATAAGCATGTGAGACAAGTACTTCAACATCTCAGAGACTTCTTTGGTAGCCAAACTCGAAAAATGTGAGTTTGACGAAGTTCAGATCTAGTTCCTTGGTTATGTCATCTCGAAAGAAGGTTTTGCCATGGATCCTGCTAAACTCACCACAGTTTTAGTGGCCTCAAACTATTTTATTAAAGGAATTACAGAGATTCTTGGGGTTCTCCAATTATTACCGCAAGTTTATAAAGAACTTTTCTCAAACAGTCACTCCTCTCATGGAATTGACAAAGCTAAACAAAGACTGTAAATATTGGCCCCCTGAAGCCATATATACCTTCACTTGTCTTAAAAAGGCTTTTTCTTCTGCTTCTGTGCACCGCCATCCTGACCTATAGTTCACTTTAAAATTTGATGCATCCTAGAGATCCAGATGGGCCTTGTTCTTTTCCCATTTTAACTTTGTGGTCTCTTATCTTCCTGGGACCGAAAACAAGAAGGCAGTTGTCCTTTCCCGTCAGTTTCCTCACTCAAGTGATTTCTCTGAAGGTCCTATTGAACACATCATACCTCCCTCCTATGTGGTTGTTCAATTGAATACCACGCTTCTTCAAAGACTGCAACGTGCCCAGTCTAGTAAACCTCCTGAAGCCCTCGTGGCTTCCGATATCTTTTTTGCACCTCTGAACCTACGCACTCCTGTACTGTCCTTGGCTCATGACAGTAAACTATCAGGACATCCTGGTTTGACATTGACCTACTATGAAGTCTGAGACTCAGGATTATGTAAAAGCCTGTACAACTTGTGTGGCCAACAAAACTCCCTGATCCTTGCCTCCCGACTTTCTCCAACCATTGTCCATTCCCAAACAACCATGGACACACATAACAATTAATTTCATTGTGGACCTTCCTCCTTCTGACCACCATACAGTTTTCTGGGTTGTGGTGGATCACTTTTCCAGACTGGCTCATTTTGTACCCCTAACAAAACTACCTTCTGCCCAAGAATTATCGTCTCTTTTTCTCCTGCATGTGGTACGACTTAATGGCATTGCTGTGAATATTGTTTCCGACAGAGGTCCACAATTCATCTCTACCTTTTGGAGAGCCTTTTGCAAGTTAATTGGAACCACTGTGTCCTTGTCTTCTGGCTACCATCCTTAGAACAATGGAATAACTGAGATAGTAAACCAGGATCTTGAGCCTTATCTTAGAGCCTTTGTCAATGCTCTTCATACCAACTGGTCTAAATTGTTACGCCTAGCGGAGCTGGCAAGAAACACTCATTGGCACTCTTCTCTTCGATGTTCTTCATTTCAAGTCACAGCAGGGTATCAACCTTGTGTCTTCCCTCTTTCTGCTCAGTCCACTGGGGTTCCTGCTGCAGACCGACACGTTACTGAACTCACCACTCATTCGAAACGTATTCGCTCTCAGCTACGTTCAGCTGTCTCTAGATAGAAAAAGTTTGCTGATCATCATAGAGCTTCTGTACATGCCATCTCAGTAGGTGAACATGTTTGGGTCTCTACTCGACATATTCGTCTACATCAACCCTGTTACAAATTGGGGCCTAGGTTTATTGGTCCTTACAAAGTCCTAAAATGATGGTCTCCTGTTGCCTACAATGCGGCCTTGCCTAAAACCCTGTGCAGACACCCAGTCTTCCACATCTCACTACTCAAGCCTTACATCAAGAATAGATATACCTGGATCCGAGCTCCTCCTTCTCCGCTACTAGTCTGTGGTGACCCTGAATATGAGGTTGCTAAGATCCTGGACTCCAGATACAGGTGCAGACAACTACAGTATCTGGTACATTGGAAGGGTTACTCTGTGGCAGATTGTTCCTGGGTTCCTGCCCGTGATGTGCATGCTCCATCTTTGGTCTCTCCTCTGCTCCGCATCCCCATAGCCAGCATACAGACTCCTTCAAACCTACCTTAAGTATATATAGACTTGGCAGAAGCATTATGTCTTTAGATCAGCAACAGCTTGCTAATTACCTCAAACCTCTCCTCTCATCCTTTTCCTCCTATTCCTGCCCTGAACAATCTATCTGCCACTATAAGTCCACCCTTATATCCGTCCTTGACAATCTCGCCTCTCTTACATTGCTCAGAAATCACACACTCATCCTCAGCCCTCGCATACTCCTCTGACACGGTACCTATGCAGATGTTCCCTTACTGCTGAATGGCACTGGAGAAAATTTCGGAGTTCAGCTAATTTTCTTCATTAAAAATTAATCTTGAACTCCTACTATTCTACCCTTAATCTCCATAAGCAACACTACTTCTCTTCTCTTATCTCTAATCTTTCTTCAAACCCAAAACATCTGTTCTCCACGTTCAATACTCTCCTCCACCCTCCCCCACCTCCTAATACAACTTCTGTGTCAGCTCGAGACTTTGCCAGCCACTTCAATAACAACATTTACTCCATCAGAAATGAAATCAGCTCTCAACATAATTCCACCCCCCCCCCCCCATCAAATGCTCTCACTCAACCACAACCCACAAAACCTTAAACTTAGCTCAATTCTCCCCTGTTACTGAGGAAGAAGTTTTGGCACTTATAATGCGCTCTCGCCTCACTACCTGTCCCCTTGATCCTATCCCCTCACAGCTACTCCCCTCCCTCTCTGCTACCCTTACCCCTATACTATGTCAGTGTATTTATAAGAATCTTAGCAGTACTCTCCACATAATATGTGAGTATATGGCATGGTTATAACTTAATATATTTAACAATCTTTCTTTAAACTAAACCCACAATCAAATATACGTTTACTAAGACAATAAAATTAATATAAATACCTGCATTCTTTATTATTAGTAAATATCTATGAACACATTGAAATATATATATTTGTAAGAATCAGAATATGAGTCAATATTATACGCGGTTAAAAACTATTCAAATATGCTATGCACAATTCATAAAAGTCTACCCTTAAAATTAGCCTTACTCACATCAGACTTTCATTCAATTAACACAATGAGATTAAAGTATAAACCACTGAACATTTAGACTGATACAATTTTTAACAGTGCTTAGTAAACAATAGGACAATATATATATGCTCAGCTATTTAGCTGTAATTGATTCTAATATCATTATAATTAGGACACTAAAAATACCTATATTCTTAATGTGAACAGTTACTTAAATATCTATTTATTTAAACTGGAACAAATTCGTATTTACTTATAACTAAAACCTAAGATATATTCTAAGATATATATATATATATATATATATATATATATTCTATATTTTGCATAGATGAATTATTTAGCATGCAAGAGACACACTTAACTTTATATATAGGACTATGAACATAGTTAAAATACTGAGTGCACCTTTAAATCTCTTTACTATAATTTGTTTCTACCAATAACTTTTGTTTCAGTTATTAAAAATTAGGACAATTATACTTCACCAATTTGAACCAATTCGTAGTGGTCTTTAGATCATCTCATTTGAAGGAAAGTTATCGCATATCAAGGTAAGTTTTCAGCTTCTAGCTTAGTGAGATGTGTTCAGAAGTATGGCTGCCAAATATCAAATCACTAGTCTCCAGCAAGTCACAAAAAAAAAACTGTGTGTCTTTGTTTGCATTGCCATTCCTTCTATCTAATCATTGATGATCTTTTTCGTTCACGCCCATGTGCTTGTCCCTTCTCATTGGATACTTTTGGGGAACGCTCCCCATTGGTTCAGTATATATTGTCGCTATGGAAACGCATCTTTTAACAGTTAAGTCCCTTGACTGTCATACTGGATTCTGGCCATCGGGGGGCAGTGGACGAACACAAACAGATTCACCTAACCATTTCTAACATTTATGTTTCTAAATCTTACATATCCCATATAATGAGTATATTAAACAATACTACAACATTGCATTTATCACTTACAATCCGAATTCCAGGCAGGGTGGTACCATGTGAATCTTCTGATCATTTCAATACCAAGCACCATTATATTATGTCAAAATAAGTACACTGTTATTCCATTCTCCCTATTAAACATATTATAATTTACTGCATTAGTAAATTTCTCTTGTTAGCATTTATATTTCATTTAGCCTAACAGAAAATTTATAATTTGATATCAAACATCAATATTGTATAGTCATATCACATCAAAATGACTTCCATATATCCATCTCACTATATTTCAAGAGATGTATTTAAAATTTCATAAATATTTAGTGCATAATCATATGATATGACTTAGGTCCACAATTTCCCCTATTCATGTGTTTATATTTAATATCACATAAATAGACAGTCTCATATCCATTAAAATATATATTTTCTTACAATGCTGAAGTATATTCTACATGCATATAATACAGTTGTTTTAAACAGTGAAATTTGAAATTATAATGCAACCCATGTGCTTCCACTGTGTGTATTACTTCCCCCCAGCCGTATGTCTGCAGTACGTCTTCAAATGTCAGAGATTCAGTGAAATAGAACTGTTGTCATCACACATGTCTGCTATCATTGGGTTTTTTTTGAAGTCACAAAGATTTAGGTGAGAAATTTCAGAGGACTTCTGAGCATATTTCCCATTCAAAACACAGACTATTTACTCCAAATAATCAAGGGGTTTCCTATAATTTCAGTACTATGCTTATCTTTGTTTGGAAAGATAATTTAGTTGAAGAAGGAATCCAGCTATTTAGATTGACCCTCTCTCTGATCACCAAATGTCTTAGAGCCATAAAACTCTGCACATAGTCAAAAAAACATGGTAATTAAGTTACAGTTCCTTTAGGAAAATGTTTGTATGCTTGACACAGCAGGAGGTGAGCTTCAAAAGCTATGCTAACTTTCAATCATGATAAACATGTCTTCACCCAGCTAAAACCATCTGGTAGGGGGTTTTGGGATTTACAGTGAAATAGAATTGTTGTCAATAGCCTCATGCTCAATCAATCCTGTGGATTCATCAACTATATACAGTATATGGAAACCATATATATATATATATATATATATATATAAACAAAGAATGAAAAAGCCAAATGTGGTCTTAAAAACAAAAGTCCAATTTATTGGTCAATTTAAAAGTATTGACAGTACTCAAAGCGAAAAGTCTGACATGTTTCGGCCCATGGCCTTACTCCTAGACATAATGTTCTAATGAAAAACCACCAATATTTAAAGGCAGTAATGAGTATCTATTGGTTGTCATTAATTGCAAACAAGTAACATGTGTTAATTTGTTTAAACACTGTGGAGAACCTAACTGACAAAACTGTTTGCATATACATGTAATTGCTTCTGGCCTGTATGGGATTAACACTGGTAATTAACATGTAAAATCCAGCCAACAATTGCTTCATATTTGTGTAAAGTTAATAGGGAAGTAAATAAACCATACATAACGGCCTGTTTAAATTCAATGTAAACTGGTAACAAATAATTACAGATAGTCACAAATGAGACATAAGATGCTAAAAGAAAAAATGTTGCAATAATAAATAAAAATATGAACATGTGGTCCTGCATGAAAATGCAAGTACATCAACATGAAATTTTATTATGTAAACACATATTGTATGCAACATAGTAGAGATAAGCTCTTTTCCATTTCAATTAAGCATAGAATGTTATATATATATATATATATATATATATCATACTGACTACACTTTACTTAATGTTGAGAGGGTTGGGCAAGCTAGAGTTCCTAAATGAATAAAGATAAAATGTTAGGTCATAATAAGATAGGCCAAAGGCTTAAAGTGACTCAGACCCATGTTAATATTTTAAAGGAATAGATTAATTCACAGCACTCAAGAAATCAGAGGATACTTTATTTTCTGTATTATGGGACCTAATAAATATTTATCTTGGTAATTTAATATTAGGGGACCGCTAAATGTAGGGAAACTGTAATAGTATAACAAAGATCTACCCTATTGGTGTTAGAAACAAATACAAGGGGATAATTCAATTAGTTGGATGAATAGTATGATATGGGTGATTGTTTTGATTCATTTGTTTACTCAGGTAACAATCTCAGTTACAAAGAAAGAAATGTGAACATGAGAAAAACACTCATATATAGACCATGCTGGTTGTTCCAAAAAATGAATGAATGAAATCAAAAAGAGAGAAAGAGGGCACATGTTGGTGTGAAACACCAACATGTATCCGTACATGCACCAAATATATGCTTGTTTGGACAATGATGTGTACTGTCTTTAAAAGATGAATCATGTATGTGTTTATGTTAACATATGTAGATGGGACCCTAAAATATAGGGTACTCAATCGATTACTCCCAAAAATGTATAATATCGTTGATGAAGTTGTACCCATCAGGGATACGTGACTTCAATGTAAAGATCCAAAATGCCTCTTGTTTTAACAGTATATGGAAACCATATATATATATATATATATATATATATATATAATTTTCATTTATAATATTCATATACTCTGACATAAATCCCCCTTCCAGCTTCAAATATATGTAGGACACATGTATTTGAATTGGCTTAAAGTCAGTGGTACTTGCTGAGGGTATTGACCGTACACATCATAGACAGTCCTCTATGTAGGGCGTTTGTTATTTTTGAGCCCTTGTCCTCATTAGTTAGGCATCTTTAAACTACAATATTTCTTTAGCGTATTTGGGGTATGACACTTCATTCCCCTTCTATGACTTGTAGTTGGGACCTAGGATAGCACGTTCGCAGCTGATTGATATGGACCCATTTATCTATGGAGCTTTCATTTTTGGGGATCCGTATTTTATAGGCCACTGGAGATATTTTGTCAGTAATGACAAAAGGACCTTTCCATGAGGGAAGAAATTTCTTCTCCCTAATCTGATCTCTTCAGAAGTTATAAAGATAAATGTTATAATTTTTTTCATATTCATTTTTGGACGTTTTGAGATCATAATAGGTTTTAGTGGCAGTTGCAGCTTTCTCTAAATTCCTTTGAGCAAATGCAAAGGCATATTGCAGGTGCTTTCTAAGGTTCTCCACATATTGATGTGTATTGGCAGCGTTTATCAAGTTTTGGTCTGATGTACGATACAGCAGATGCTGAGGTAGAACCATTCTCCTACCAGTCATCAGTTCAAAAGGTGACATCTTGGTAGCACTACTTGGAGTTGCTCTTAATGCCATTCCCTAGGAGGGAATAGCTTGGTGCAACATCTGGTGTCCTATAAGAGATATATAGATGACATTTTGATCATCTGGAAAAGGAGTGAGGGGGACCTACTTAATTTCTTTGAAGATATGAACAACAATAGCAAAGGGTTGACATTTACCTACGAACTTAGTAAAACGAATATATCATTCTTAGATTTGGACATAAACATCGATTCCAGTATAATTAATACGAAAACCTTTTTTAAAAAAGTAGATTCAAATAATTTTATACACGCGAAAAGTTTCCACCTAACAAAACGGGAGGATAACATACCAAAGTCACAGTTTCTTAGAATTAGGAAAATTTGTTCAAGACTAGTAGACTATGAGGAACAAGCGTTAATACTCAGTAAAAGGTTTTCAGATAGAGGTTATGACGAAAGAACCATCAATAAAAACAGAGAAGAAGCTAAAGGAATAGCAAAAACTACCCTCACAAAATATAAAGAGAAACCACTACCTGCTAACACACACAACATATTAGAGAATGACTTGATTTTCCCATTTATCACAAACTATAATGGACAACATAAGGAGGTAGAAAAAATAATAAAGAAACAATGGCACATTGTCAGGGAAGACCCTATCATAGGAGACAAATTAGCAATCAAACCAAAGTTCATCTACAGACGCTCCAATAACCTTAAAACTATACTAGCACCTAGCGAATTCAAACATAAGAATACACAGACTGTACAGAGGGACCTAATGGGTAACAAAGTGAATGTTTTTTTCCCTTGTAACTGCTGTAATATATTCTTCAGTTCGAATATATGAGCAATTTAAAATCAAAGACACTATAAGGTGTACAGATAAAGGAATAATTTACCTTATACAGTGCAGTTGTAATAAACAATATTTAGGGTAAACAACAAGAACACTCAGGGAAAGAATAAGGGAGCATCTTTGGCAGATTGAAAAAGGGAACAAGGAAACTCATCTATATCAACACTTCAGAGAAATACACAATAACCGACTAAAAGACTTTACTTTCTGGGGTATTTTAAAAGTAAAACCTAACTGGAGGGGAGGGAACTACGAAAATAAAATACTTAAGAAAGAAGCACAACTAATCTATAGAATGAAAACCCTCCATCCCTTGGGTCTCAACTCAGAAATAGATGTAACCCCATTCATGTATGATTTAGTTTACTTGCCATCTCCATTTTGTACCTGCATTTTTATGTATTTGTACCCGAAACACGGTTTATCTAATGTAGACCTAGACTTCTCTATACTCAGAATAAAATTGTTTACAAGAGAATCAGAGTATTCTTACATAAAATTAAAATAACTGCTCCTGACAAGGCTATGATAAGCAGCAGAGTTGCTATGTTTGAACAGTTCCAAACATCCGGATATATATATATATACCTCTATGCTACATCCAGCAAAGATTTAGGCTTGAAGATATTCATCAGTTACATTCTTGCCTACATCTAGACATACATACCACATAAAGTCCATTATCACCTATATTAACTATCTCACTCACATACACCTAATCAATTTCTGTATGAATGATTAAAATGTCCACAATAACCTGATATGGAATTAATATATTTCTAAACCCGCCAAAGTTGATAAACAAGAATATAGAGTTACAACTCAGGGAGCGCGCGGTCCAAGCCAGAATCCCTACCATCAAAACGAAGGGAGGGACAGTCTACTCTCCTAAAGATATAGGGAAGGCATTTGCCGACTATTATTCCTCACTGTATAACCTTGATGGGAATTCCCCGGAAGTAGGCTCCCGTGGAGAAGCGATTCGCCAATTTCTGGCGACTTTAGATCTACCCACATTAGGCAACGATGCGACAGATGATCTGACAGCCCCCTTCACTTTAGATGAGATTAAAGCGGCTATTTTAGCTCTGAAGCCACATAAGGCTCCGGGGCCGGATGGCTTCACAGCTTTATTTTTTCGTACCCTCTCCCAGACACTCTCGCCTCTATTACTCCATCTTTACAGAGAGGTGGCGAAAGGTGGGACTTTCTTTCCAGAATTTCTAGAAGCTAATATTTTGACTATCCCTAAGGAGGGTAAAAATCCCACATTCTGTGAAAGCTACCGACCTATTTCGCTTATCAACGTGGACGTGAAGATCTACGCAAAGGTACTGGTGACTAGACTAGGTCAACATCTGCCCTCGCTGGTCCACCTAGACCAAGTGGGATTTGCGCAGGGTAGACAAGGTACAGACAACACCCGCAGGCTATTAAATATTTTTATGGAGGCGGCGGATATGGAGTTACCCCTTCTCACCATGTAACTGGATGCAGAAAAAGCGTTTGACAGGGTGGGTTGGGACTACATGTTCAGTGTCTTGGAACACTTTGGGATCCCCCAATCTTTCAGCACGGCGATTGCAGTGCTTTATGCCTCCCCTACAGCAGTAGTTAAGGTCCTAGGATTCTGTTCCCCTAAGATCTATATCAGAGTGCCCCCTGTCTCCGCTCCTCTTTGCGTTGACCATAGAACCACTAGCAGAAGCCATTAGAAAAAATGTAGAGATTCAAGGCCTTCAGATACATGACACAAATCAGAAACTAGCCCTCTTTGCCGACAATCTCACTCTTTTTCTTGCAAACCCAGTCATGTCCCTTCCTCCCCTGCTGGAGACCATATACTCTTTTAGCAGAATATCGAATTACAAAGTGAATATGTCTAAAACTGAGGCGTATATGATACATATAGATCAGAAGGAACAGAAAGACCTTAGGAATCATTATGCATTCAAGTGGTCACTGAGAGGGATCCGACACCTTGGGGTATTTTTGTCTCACGACAAAGGGGTGGTATTACAAGACAACTATACCACACTTCTAAAGGGGATTGAGGCCCAACTGAAATCAAAGAAATATGAGGAGATATCATGGATGGGTAGGATTGCCGCACTGAAGATGATGATCCTCCCTAAATTGACCTACATTATGCGGTGTATTCCCGTCCCAGTTCCAGCGCAACTCTTGAGGAATTTTCAAGCGCTGTTCAATGCATATATCTGGAACTACAAGAAACCCAGAGTTGCAGCTGCTACCCTCCAAGCCCCAATTGAACGCCGTGGGCTAGGCCTACCAAATATTCAATTATACCATCAGGTGGCAATGATCTCCCACGTTTCAGCCTGGGGAAGAGATCTCCCACCCACCAGATGGAGGGAATTGGAGCAAGCATCTTTACCGGCACATATAGACCTTTCAGATCTGCTATGGATCCCCTCACACTTGGCATCCAAGATAGTTATCTCCAATCATCTAATTAAAGACTGCCAGTTGAATTGGTTCCAATTGCGCCATAATGTGCTGATCGCTCCACATCCATCCCCGGTCCATCGGGTGGTGCCCCTTTTACAAGGCCTTTCTAACGTAAGACGTCCTAGCTGGAGAGAATCAGATATTCAATCTCTTGAGGATTTTTATCTGAATGATAGCCTTCTTTCTCCCCGAGACATGACTGCGAGAGTTGCCCTCCCCCAGTACTTGGAATTTGATTATCTGAAGCTACGATCCCTCATGAAGGCGTGGGGGTTCCTGACTGATAAGATCAGGGCCCCCACTATCTGGGAGGTTAGGTGGAAGGCGGGACTGCAACTATATAAACCCTTATCTACCCACTATAGATCCCTCCTAGGACCCCCTATCCTTGTTAAAACTAGACACATGACTTCATGGGAGACTGAAATTCGACAAACCCACACAATTCCTGACTGGACGAGGGCCATAATGACGACCAAATCCGCCTTGCACTGCATCACCATGTACGAACTCTATTTTAAAATTATTACTAGATGGCACTTGGTGCCGACTAAGCTGCAGACTTTGTATCCTGGACACTCACCTATGTGTTGGAGGGAGTATGGAGAAACAGGCGCCCCATTACATGTGTGGTGGTCTTGTGATAGAATCAGGCCGCTGTGGTCAAAATTGTGTACAGTGTGTAGGGTTTTAGAACTGCCAATCCGAGATAATCCTAACCTGGCCCTACTTCACATAGGGATTAAAAAACTCCCTGTACATAAGAGATACCTATGCATCTACCTGCTGACAGCACGTAAAATGGTGATAGCCTTTAACTGGAAGAAACTGCAGCCACCTAGGTGGCAGGCAGTAGTCGATTACCTACAATACATTAAGTCCATGGAAGACTATGTCTTTCGGATGAGGAACCAGTCAGCCACATTTAGCCTTGTCTGGGAATCCTGGGAGGCCTACCTGAAGCAAAGCCCATAGGGATCTATCCTAGACATTAATTCTTCTTCCCCATTAGGGAGAGCGCCTCAGTGTGCAGGTTTAGAGGTGCCCTTCTTGGGGAGCAGTACATTCCCCCCATACTTACCACCTGACCCCTCCTCCTCTGTTCTCTCCCCCCCCACTCTTGTCCCCCTTTTTCTTTCTTCTTTCTTCTCTATACCCTTGCCTTCCCTCTTCCACACTCTAGTCAAGGAAACACCAGTTCATTCTGCTCAATAATTCAATATCTGCTTGTACATGCTGCATATGCCATAAATATAACATTTACCCCTTGCTTTCTGTAAACAGGTATGTGCAGGTATTGTTTTTACTCTTATGTTTTCTCTGTTTGAAGTGTTGGTGTAACTACATATGGCCTCACTAGCCATATAGGATTTTGCCATTCAAACTTAAAAGACTGATTCAGAATACCAACTTCTAATAGCATGGCTATCTTTATATACGCTAGCTAGATAGAAGAATGCATTAAATGACTTCGATACTGTGACCATTATTATGTATACACTGTCATTTACCTCATGTAAAATCGTATGTCTTTTTGTTTAGTTGCTGCATGAGTCTGTAAAGGAATAATTTTATATTGTTATTATATTCTTGCTTAAATTAAAAATTATATCTAAAATAAATATATATATTAGCTGTGAAAAAAAAAAAAAGAATATAGAGTTGCAGCAAAAAATGTGCATCTCAAAATACCTAGCGTTACTGGAAGGACAAACTATGTTTCTACTATGTGTTTAACAATAAAAAAAAAAAAAGTCCTATTGTATTCCCTATACAAAATGCCTAGATTTACTTGAAGGACACACTCCGTTTGACTATGTGTTTAACTTTTTTGACTATGTGTTTAACTTTTAAATATTTCAATTGTGCTTCCATGCTGCATTATTATATTATGTGAAACATTCATACAAGAGTGCACCTATACGTTGCATTAAGATATTAAGTGAATGCTAAACAACACTTAACATTAACAAACTTAGGCCTAGATTTGGAGTTTGGCGGTAGCCGTGAAAACCAGCGTTAGAGTCTCCTAACGCTGGTTTTAGGCTACCTCCGGTATTTGGAGTCATTAAAAAAAGGGTCTAACGCTCACTTTTCAGCCGCGACTTTTCCATACCGCAGATCCCCTTACGTAAATTGCGTATCCTATCTTTTCAATGGGATTTTTCTAACTCCGGTATTTAGAGTCGTGGCTGAAGTGAGCGTTAGAATTCTAACGACAAAACTCCAGCCGCAGAAAAAAGTCAGTAAAGAGCTTTCTGGGCTAACGCCGGTTCATAAAGCTCTTAACTACTGTACTCTAAAGTACACTAACACCCATAAACTACCTATGCACCCCTAAACCGAGGTCCCCCCACATCGCCGCCACTCGATTAAATTTTTGTAACACCTAATCTGCCGACCGCCACCTACGTTATACTTATGTACCCCTAATCTGCTGCCCCTAACACCGCCGACCCCTATATTATATTTATTAACCCCTAACCTGCCCCCCACAACGTCGCAGCCAGCTACCTACAATAATTAACCCCTAATCTGCCGACCGCAAAGCGCCGCCACCTACGTTATACTTATGTACCCCTAATCTGCTGCCCCTAACACCGCCGACCCCTATATTATATTTATTAACCCCTAATCTGCCCCCTCAACGTCGCCTCCACCTGCCTACACTTATTAACCCCTAATCTGCCGAGCGGACCGCACCGCTATTATTATAAAGTTATTAACCCCTAATCCGCCTCACTAACCCTATAATAAATAGTATTAACCCCTAATCTGCCCTCCCTAACATCGCCGACACCTAACTTCAAACATTAACCCCTAATCTGCCGACTGGAGCTCACCGCTATTCTAATAAATGTATTAACCCCTAAAGCTAAGTCTAACCCTAACACTAACACCCCCTAAATTAAATATAATTTTAATCTAACGAAATTAATTAACTCTTATTAAATAAATTATTCCTATTTAAAGATAAATACTTACCTGTAAAATAAATCCTAATATAGCTACAATATAAATTATAATAATATTATAGCTATTTTAGGATTTATATTTATTTTACAGGTAACTTTGTATTTATTTTAACCAGGTACAATAGCTATTAAATAGTTAAGAACTATTTAATAGCTAAAATAGTTAAAATAATTACAAATTTACCTGTAAAATAAATCCTAACCTAAGTTAGAATTAAACCTAACTCTACACTATCAATAAATGAATTAAATAAAATACCTACAATTAAACCTAACACTACACTATCAATAAATTAATTAAATACAATACCTACAAATAACTACAATGAAATAAACTAACTAAAGTACAAAAAATAAAAAAGAACTAAGTTACAAAAATTAAAAAAATATTTACAAACATAAGAAAAATATTACAACAATTTTAAACTAATTACACCTACTTTAAGCCCCCTAATAAAATAACAAAGCCCCCCAAAATAAAAAAATGTCCTACCCTATTCTAGATTACTAAAGTTCAAAGCTCTTTTACCTTACCAGCCCTGTTAGGTTTATTTAAGGGGGGTTTGGGTTAGATTAGGGGTATGTGGGTGGTGGGTTGTAATGTTGGGGGGGGGGTATTGTATGTTTTTTTTTTACAGGCAAAAGAGCTGAACTTCTTGGGGCATGCCCCGCAAAGGGCCCTGTTCAGGGCTGGTAAGGTAAAAGAGCTTTGAACTTTAGTAATTTAGAATAGGGTAGGGCATTTTTTTATTTTGGGGGGCTTTGTTATTTTATTAGGGGGCTTAGAGTTGGTGTAATTAGTTTAAAATTGTTGTAATATTTTTCTTATGTTTGTAAATATTTTTTTATTTTTTGTAACTTAGTTCTTTTTTATTTTTTGTACTTTAGATAGTTCCAGCAATTAACCTATGAACACGAACCTCACCCCTATTTAAACCAACCTACTAGCCTAGCAATTCATTCTTGAAAAAGCCCAGAGTGAGGGGTGAAACATGTCAAATTGAATTGATAAAGTTTTTATCCATTGCTAACAACCGATGAGCTGCTGTGAAATAATACAGTGAACTCTACAAATTTGCAGACCCTTAACCCGGATTAACAATAAAGAAGGATATAGCCAGTAGCAATTAGCCCACCCTGAAGTTGGATTCATTCCATGAAAACCTGCTACGCTGAGACACAGCTAGTAACCAGGCAACAAGTGTCAACTACCGAAGAACTTGACGTCAAGATTTACGTCACAACAAGAAGACAGAGGCTCACCTTGAAGAACCGCCCCTAGCTGAATACACCAGACGGATCAGAGCTGCAACGCCGTAATATAATAAAGGCGCTGTTTCAGGATACAGACCGCACTAAGGAGACAATTGTTTATTAGAAGAGCATTTTTGCATCACCGGAACCTTAGCACCCCTACGCCGGAAGACTACCTGGGCCCAGGAAAAGACTTAGAGACATTGAATCTGCAGAGTATCATTGCAGTGATAGCGTGATATTCTAACCGCTATTTAATGAGAGCCGGATCCATTCGAACCTACACTGTGGCACAAAACCGTCCTCTCTCTAGACGTAGAGAGAGAGAGACTAAAAACTTATAAGGTACCTTCTAAACGCTCTTAATTTGCGTATTCTTTGCTAACAACTGCATTGTAGCAGGTTAATTATATGTGATTTCATATATGCGATATCTTTTATCTGAACAAGTTTCAGTATTCATTTTATCTAACTATTGGACGTCCAATTTTAGTTTCATTATATGAATTTAATTTTATAAGCAATTGAATTTATATATTTTATAAGTATCTGTATAATAAATGTTATTTAACTGTTTACAATCTGTTATGTATCATTATAAGTAGATTGGTATACTTATAAGATTACCTCATTCCCTACACTTTTGCAACCTGCTTCACATCGAGCTAGTCTTAAGTGATAGGGAACTTCATTAAACTTAGGTCCAACTTAGGACCATCAACATATAACAATTATATTCATTCATACATAACTGGAGTTTATAGTTTTATTAATTTAGAACACTGACACATGAATTTTATTATACCTGACTATACAAAATTGTTATTTTTTTTAAATATTAATGAACAAAATATTTATTTAATCAATACTCATATTTGATTCTATTAGTTCCTAAACATGACTATATAAAAAGGGTTTTTGAAAATATTAACAAAATATTTATTTATTTATATTTTTTAATTAATCTATACTCATTAACCCTTAGGCTTCCTAGCGCCAGTACTACCTTGCCTGTTTTTGTCCTTGCTCTTAATGCCATTAAGACAAGAGGTAGTTTTACATCCCAGTCTTTACCTGTTTCACTCACAAACTTTTTGAGGATTTTAACAATGGACTGGTTGTAACACTCTACACCACCACTTGAGGCAGTTCTATAAGCAATATGGAGCTTTCTTTTTACCCCTAGTATTTTCCACATTTTGGTCATCACTTCGCTAGTGAAGTGGGTTCCCCTATCTGACTCGATTCTTTGGGGCAAACCAAATCTGGAAAACACATAGTTGATGAGCAATGCTGCGCATGTTTCAGCACTATTGTTAGGTGCACTGATGCATTCTACCCATTTAGTGAACAGGCATGTCACTGTTAACATGTATTTGTTACCTCTTGATGACCTTGTTACTGGACCAATAAATCAATTTGTATATTTGACCATGGCATTACCATCCCCCTTTTCTGCAATGGCGCTCTATGTGTTGGCACAGTGGGTTGGAACTGTGGGCAGATTAAACAACCTTGACAGTAGGTTTGAACATCTTTCAACATGTGTGGCCAAAAAGCGTAGTCACACAATATTTCATAAGTGAGTTTGGCACCACGATGACCAGATGTGGGAGCTTCATGGGCATGTTGAAGCATAAGACCTCTGAACTTGGTGGGTACTACCCATTGCTGGATGCCAGCTTTGGAGGTCCTAATTAACAAACAAATCCTGTAACTTGAATTGTGTTCTGGGTTTCATTAAGATTCTAAGATCTTCTTTGCCAATACAATCATTTTTTGATATGGGGTTATTTTCAGGATCTTCTATGTGTTTATAGAAGGTGCCTACAAAGGGGTCTTCTTTTTGACTAGTGATCAGGTCCTCACTAGGAGAATCCTGACTCCATTGTACCAAGTTAGGCTCACTCTGTTGTTTTGCCTGGTTTCTGGTAATGGCTTCTACCTGAATTGCACCCATTAAGTGCACCCATTAAGTGGTCAATATTAAGGAGTTCTCCAGCTATGGCTCCTTGTTTGGCTAATGAATCTGCCAGATCATTGCCTACCTTATCTGGTCCTAGAACCCTGGAATGACCCTTGGTCTTTTTCCAATGTATGGTTAAATCATTAGATACCACTAGATTATCAATCTCGCAGAAAACTTGCCATGCTTGACTGGTTTGTTATTTCTTTTCCAAGTTGGCAGGTATTCAACAAAACTGTCACGCACATAATTTGAGTCAGTTATGATCACAAATTCATGAATACCATGTTCAATAGCCATTTCAATGGTTTTTAGAACCGCAGTGAGTTCTGCAACTTGACTGGATCTTGGTCCAATGTTGAAACCTATAGATATATTTGAGAATCCCTTTGCCCAAGTTATATCAATGCCAGCGACTAATCTGCGCTCATTATCAATAGTGGCATGGTAAGAACAACCATCAACATACACCCAAGGTAATGTTTGACAATTGTCCTCATTGTACATTTTATATGGGGAAAGCAATTGTTCCTCCAGGAAATCATCTTCTGACAATTCTTCCCCAGGATCTTTAGCAGTACAGTCGTGGAGCTCAGCAAGCCCCTGTGCAACTGGATTCTTTTTATTCTGCTTGTAGCGAATTTCTAAAGGCCAGACTTGTAAGGAAAGAGTCCACGCTGTTATGCGGCTATTTGACAAATTCCCATCTCTTATTCTTTCACTTTGCAAATATAGCAAAGGCTGGTGTCGTTTCTACAATAATTTTCTCGCCCTGTTTATAGCTGCGAAAATTCCATACAGTAGATAAGAGGACTTTTCGCAATCGCTAAATTTTATTTCTACTGGGGATAGAGTTTTGCTTGCATAAGCAATGGCTTTGCTTAAATTATCTTGCTTTTGGTATAAAACAGCACTCATGCTTACATCTGTGTAACCTGTCTCTAAGAAGAAAGGTTTACCACCTTCAGGGTATGCTAAACAAGGTGCTTGTGTGAGTTTTCTCTTCAGCTCTTTGATGGCTGTCTCTTCTTTAGAAGAAGTAGTAGTGGTTTAGCCAACTCTGCATAATTATCAATGAATTTGCAAGAATAATTCGTCATACCCAGGAATGATCTCAATTCCTTTAAGTTAGTTTGGTTTTTAGAATTTACTATAGCTTCCACCTTTTTCTTCTGAGGATTTAGCCCTTCAGAAGTAACTTCATGTCCCAAGAAGTTTACATGAGTTCGGCACCATTGAGCTTTTTGTAGGGATAATTTGACACCTGCCCTTTTATGTTGGCTGAGGACATGTTTAAGCTCTGCGATGTGTTTTTCTAAGTCTGTGCTTTTGATTAAAACATCATCAACATAAGATAGGGTCCCCCTTTCCAGTGCATCAGGCATAGCCTTATGCATGAATACAGCCAATTCATCTCCAGAATTTATGTATCCAAAAGGGAGTCTCTGAAATGCATATTGGACCTTTTGGAATGAGAATGCCAGCTTATACTGGTCCTCCTCGTGTACTTTTATGGTCCAATATCCCTGTGCACAATCAATGGCAGTGAATATTTTGGATCCATGCATCTGTGCTAGGCATTGGTCAATGTATGGTACAGCCCAGCCAGACATTTAAACTTGTTTGTTTAGTTGTCTTAAATCAGCACACAAATGCCATTGTCCATTGGGCTTAAGAACACCTAGAATAGGATTGTTGATGTAAGAGCTGTGCACCTGTCTGATAATACCTCTTTCTTCCAAGTTCCTTATGATTTCTGCAAGAGAATAATATGAGGCTAAAGGAAGTCTGTATTGTTTAACAAAGACAGGTGGTGCATTGTGATCTGTTTGTATTCTTGCAATGTGCAAGTCTGTAGTACCACAGTCATAAGAATCCTTAGCAAAAATATCCTTGTACTCCATCAGGAGTTCTTGCAGCTGTTGGCGCTCATCATCGCTGGAACAGCCACTAGCTAAGGATATTTGCTCTTCGACTATTTGCTGAAATCCTGGAAAGATTTCAGGCTGTCCTATTTCATAGGCTTCTTCCAACCTAGAGGTGAGATCCCCTTGATTATAATTTACATTGCCCCCATGACTCTGGGTATTGGGGTAATCTTGCTGTTTGATCGGCTGATCAAACACTAGAGAGGCTTCTTCAACTTTACAGATGCCTTCGTCTGAGCTGAAGGGATAAATAGACTGAATATTAAATAGACCCTCTGGCGTAGATGTAAAGGATTATTCTATTAATTGTTCTTCAGTTAAGTATCCCTCAGGTATTAGCCCAATTACATTATTCTGGAATCCAAAAGTGTAATAACTTGATTCCAGCGCATATCCTATGGTAGTCCCCTTGGATAAGTTTATATCCTGTGGGGTCATGTTATGCACAATAACATGTATTGGAATAGTTTTAATATTTACCATAGGCGTGTAGGTCATTGTGACTCCCAGATTTTGTATTCTATGGGAGAGGCAAATTAGTGTTTCAGAAGTTTTTAATTTCTGACCTCTTTTTACCTGTAAGGGTAAAAGGAATTTATCAGCTCCTGCAGGTATTATTACATCGATAGACACCTGCATATTCACAGTATATGGCAATTGCTGGTTTGATTTCAGGGCTGCATTTTCATCCTGAAATACTTCAGGGTCCCCCCTTAACCTGCTCCAGAGGCAAGAGTTAATCAAATCTATTTGTATGGCATATCTATGTAAGATATCATTGGCAATGTATATTTGATTATGGGGAGTATTTAAAACTAAAAACAGGTGCTTCACTGATTTATTACCTATAGATACAGATAATAAGCATTTAGCTGTGATGTTATAGCTTTCAAACCTGTTATCCAGGTTGTGGACACAGTGGTCTTGGGGAGAAAGATATTTAATCACTTTAGGTTCCACTATCTGCGCTAATAAGCCTTCACTTATATAGCTAGCTTCCTGTTTTAAGTTCAATTTGGCATATTTTGTTGTACCAAGGTCATGCACTCGTATAGGGAAATATAGATCCTCTTTAACTCTCTCAATCCCTGCGAGGTATTGAGCGTGCCCCCCCATTAGGGATTTTATGATCCCCCTTGTGGAGAGATATGGTTAATACATCGCCGTCTAAGGAAATAGTCACTATCTTTCCTGGCGAAATTTTAAAAGTACTACCATCAGAGCCACTTAAAGGAGTCTGATCATCTATTTGTAAAATAGTGATTTCAGGTACAGAGATATTCCTGAAATGAATCTCCACAGCATCTGGTTTCTCTTCCACCACATGACAGTTATGTCGGGGGCGAGATATACCCGATTTCTCATAATTGATAGGCCTTTTAACTTGTGACCAAATTACATTATTTATGCAATCAATTATGGTGCTAAATCGCTTCAGGAGATCACTACCAATAATTAAACGATCAGTTGGCAGATCCACTATAATGACAGGGTGTCGTATGACCCTGTTCCCCAATTTAAATTTTAACCAGACCGTACAGTAGACTTTTAGACAGTCACCCCGAACACCTATTAGAGAACCATCAAATTCTTTTATTTTAGGTTTGTGGGGCGTTAGCTCATTTAGCTGTGTGTAGTACCTGTGGGGTAGAATAGTTGCCTGAGACCCAGTATCAATTAATCCCATGATAGGGTTGGAGGCTGAATCTTGCAGCTCAGCTAATACATAATATCTCCCTGCAGTTTCTACCATTTCACACATAAAATTGGCATTATCATACATCTCTGGGCTTTGCCACGTGTTACCTGAATCCGCCATGTTTTCTGATGCATAAGGAACTTCATACCTACCGGTCCCCTCTTTGACAGGGTCGGCCGGATTCTTGTGTACTGCATCTGTGGAAATAAGGTTAAGAGAACACTGCAAAGGAAGAATTTGATTAATCTTTCCCGGCTGAGGTTGCTCATCATCACAGCTAAATCATCCGTTTCCGGTCTGTGGGGAAAGAACATGATTAGTACCATTTTTGAAAGTTATCATTTTATTTTGTATATCTCTCCCCTTCCTTTCAGGTGATACTGCAGTGTCTATGACTGTGCCTGTGGCCCACTGCTGGCCACTGGCTGTACCCCTAAAAAAGTATTGTTCTGTTGCTGAATCGTAAGTTTTTGACTCATATTAGCGACTTGTTCGCTCAACTGAAATAGCTGGGTACTAAGCTGATCTACTTGATTGTACAAGTTACCTCTACTCCTGGGCCTATCTCTTGATGCCCCATAATAATGATTCCTGGACCATTGGTTCCCCTCAGAATCAGAGCCGCTATTTCTATCCTGGCGTGGTTGCCCCTGGAGTTCAATTTGTTCAGCATTATTATTTTGGGGAGCATTATTTACTTTGGGTGTCTGGTTATCCTGAGAATATCTTCGCCATCTATTGTATCTACCTTTGTGTGGGTACCAATTATTCTGTGGGTATTCTCTTGGGCGTAATTATTCGCCTGAGTATGTCCCCCGCTTTGGCTATAGTCTCTCTAAGCCTCAGCCTGTGTTGGGGGAGGGGTAGAGTTAAACCTCTGTGGAGATGGCCTGTTTTCTCTGGCCACTTCCGCATAGGTTTTCTTTTTAGACTCCAAATTTAGGGGGCTAGGTGACACCCTAGTTTCGGCCACTATTTTAGGATTGGGCTTTTTCTCCCTTTTATCCCCCTGTTCACTGGACTGCTGAATAGAGTATAACTTTGTACTCTCTTTGATCAGCCATTCCAATGAGCAGTTTTCATCAAAATCTCTAGCTAAGTTAATTTTGATGGGTGCGGGCAGTGCTTCAAAAAATAGATTCACAAACTCTGTGCATTCAAATATGGGATTATCTTCAGCCATACTGTACGCACTTTTCAGTATCGAAAGGAACTCAATGGGGCTTTGAGTTGCACTACATTTTAAACCATATACAGCTATTCTTGCTGCAGTTTTAGTGCGATGTTGCCTGAATTCCTTTTTGCACTGTTGTTTCATTTCACACCAGGAATGAATATTCATTTCCTTTAGTGAAGCAAAGAATTTGTGATGTTTACCTTCAAATACCCAGGGTAGAAATTCAATTTTTAACTGCTCACTTGTAAAACTCACTATAGATAAAGCATTTTCAAAGGCCTCTAAGTGGTCAATTATGGAAGTGGACCCCCCTTTGGAAAATGGGCGTACTGCATTCTTTAGGAATTTAATTATTGTGGGTGGTACATTACTAGATCTTATTGGGAACATTGTTTGAGTTAGGGTGCCTTTCATCTGTCCTATCCTTACTGTGCTGAAATCTTACCCGTGTATTTCTATATGGGCTGTCTGAGAATCTAGCCCCCCTTTCTGATCTGTTATAGTAACTGCCCTCTTCATCTGAGGGGTAATAATCTTCCCCCAGAGTTAGGTAATTGCCTAAGGGAAAAACTTACCTCTGGGCCTGAATTAGGGCTATAATTTGGGTATCTTTGTCTATCCTCCCGCCTGGTATCTTGAAACTCATTTCTGCCCCAGTCCCTAATGGAGTTAAACATTTCAGCATTATTGTTATTATTTAAAGGTTCCTTATTACTGCTGATTTGTCTCTTTAATTTATTTATTGCCTGTTCATATCCCTTTTCAGCCTCACGGTATCTAGTTTTTAGAGTTTTATTTTCATCTTGGCATTTTTCATATTCTTCTACGAAAGCTTTAAATTCAGCCACTAATTTCTGATTATATTTATTTAAGTCAGAAACCTTTTGGCTAGCTTTGAAAACCTCTACCTTTGCTTGAATAAAAGCTTCTTCAAACTCTTTTAATGAATCATTTTCAACCCTTAGCCGTCCTAATTGTCTGTCCTGTCCTGCCATTTGGTTAGACATCTCACAGCTCAAATACATTAGGATCGGCCAAGTTTCGAAAATTAATTCATCACGCCCTCTAAGTTCCGTGCATTCATTAAGTTGCAGTAACATTTGGTATAATTCCCCATCTTCAAACCACATATCTCTAACTAAATCTTTGGCCTTATCTTTACACCCCTTAATATACATGGAGATATCGTCCCCAAAATCAAGTCTAGTCATGATGTGGTTCATGGCTTCTAATTTGAGAGATTTTTCCTGAACCACTTCATGGACAGAGGATCTTGGGGAGGGCACAATTTCATCTTGTACAGAAATGCTAGCATTACTTTTTGCTGAAGACATCGTTATTCTAGTGTTGTACTTAATAAGATAAAAACGCTAATACAATTTTGACTAATAAGAGAGAGGAAAAAAATATATTTTCAAAATATCAATATTTATTTTGAAATATGAAAAATTTATATTTTTATGAATTTTGAAATATGAAAAAATAATATTTTTTATTAATTTTGAAATATGAAAAAATATTTTTATGAATTTTGAAATATGAAAAATCAATAATTTTTATTAATTTTGAAATATGAAAAATTAATATTTTTATTATTTTTTCCAAAAATTAATTTTTAGTAATATTTCAAAATATTAATATTAATCTTGAAAATTAAAATCAATATTTCAATTTAAAAAAAAAACTATATTTTCAAAATATCAATTTCGAAATATGAAATTCCTTTCTCTCTTTTATAATAATTTCTATTTACTACAAATATGTTATATCAATATGATAAATATTTATAATATCTCACGCAATGCCTCCATATAATATGTCAGTGTATTTATAAGAATCTTAGCAGTACTCTCCAAATAATATGTGAGTATATGGCAGGGTTATAACTTAATATATTTAACAATCTTTCTTTAAACTAAACCCACAATCAAATATACGTTTACTAAGACAATAAAATTAATATAAATACCTGAATTCTTTATTATTAGTAAATATCTATGAACACATTGAAATATATATATTTGTAAGAATCAGAATATGAGTCAATATTATATGCGGTTAAAAACTATTCAAATATGCTATGCACAATTCATAAAAGTCTACCCTTAAAATTAGCCTTACTCACATCAGCCTTTCATTCAATTAACACAATGAGATTAAAGTATAAACCACTGAACATTTAGACAGATACAATTTTTAACAGTGCTTAGTAAACAATAGGACAATATATATATGCTCAGCTATTTAGCTGTAATTGATTCTAATATAATTCTAATTAGGACACTAAAAATACCTATATTCTTAATGTGAACAGTTACTTAAATGTCTATTTATTTAAACTGGAACAAATTCTTATTTACTTATAATTAAAACCAATTCTAAGATATATATATATATATATATTATTTTGCACAGATGAATTATTTAGCATGCAAGAGACACTCTTAACTTTATATATAGGACTATGAACACAGTTAAAATACTGAGTGCACCTTTAAATCTCTTTACTATAATTTGACTATGTTTCTACAATAACCTTTGTTTCAGTCATTAAAAATTAGGACAATTATACTTCACAGTCGCTAGAACTCTTTCATAAAAATGTTATAGAAGACCTAATACACTTAAAAGAAAATGAAAAAAATGAAAGTTGTAAAAACAATCTTATAGTGAAAGAAAGAGAGGCTCTTACTAATCTTGAAAAAAATGAACAGATTGTCATAAAAAGATCTGACAAAGGGAATAATATAGTGGTATGTGATACTTCATGGTACATAGATGAGGCTCTTAGGCAGCTAAGCGACTATAATGTATATGAGAAACTTCCATTTGATCCCACACATAAGATTAAAGAAAAACTTTTATCTCTGTTGGACAATGGCTTAGAATATGGGTATCTAGACAGGGATACTTTTTCTTCACTCTATATTGATAATCCCAAGATACCCATATTCTATCACCTACCCAAGACCCATAAAGGCCTAACTGATATAAAGGGTAGACCCATTATATCAGGTTTGGAATCTATTTTGGAACCACTATCCAACTGGGTAGATGGTATTTTGCAACCTATTGTTTTAAACCTTGAAAGCCATTTAAAGGATACCAAGCATGTCTTACAACTATTGGAAAACTTTAAATGGGAAAAGACCTACAGTTGGTTATCGGTGGACGTGGTATCACTATACTCTATGATCCCCCACTCTCTAGGTTTAAAAGCTGTTGAGTACTTCCTTAATCTTGAGACTACTTTGGACCCATATTTCCAGAATTATATTCTGGAAGTAATAAAATTCCTCCTTGAACATAATTATTTTATGTTCAGGGGAGAGTTTTTTCTACAGAAAAAGGGTACTGCAATGGGGGCGCGGTTTGCACCCTCATATGCAAATATTTTTATGGGTTGGCTGGAACGGTCCATAATCACTAATGATAATAACCCCTATAGATCACACATTCGGCTATACAAAAGATTTATAGACGACTTGTTGTTTGTCTGGGATGGGGATGAAAAAGAGAAAGATTTATTCCTATCATATCTAAACAATAACGATTTTCATATGAGCTTTACTTCAGATTGGAATAAAGAAAAAATTAACTATCTAGATCTGGTCCTAATAGCTGATGAAAACTATAAAGTAGAGACCGACTTGTATAGAAACCACCCAAAACATGTGACTAAGGGGATTATTAAAGGTCAACTAATCCAAGCAAAAAGAAATTGCTCTAGAACTGATAGCTATGTAAGAGCAAAAAATGAGCTAACTGAGAGGATGAAAAACAGGGGTTACAATATTAACCAAATTAAGAGTGTGAGCAAAGAAGTAGATAAGTTAGAGAGATCTAATCTTCTATTGGATAAACCCAAAGACACAGAGGCAGATGATAGACCCATGTTTATAACCCAATATTCTAATCAATATAATAAAATCTGTGATGTGGTCAAAAAGTATCTACCTCTTATATATCGAGATGAGAAATTAAAATCTGAAGTAGAAAAAGTCTGTAAATTTGTATACAGGAAGGGTAGATCATTAGCTAACATTGTATCCCCTAGTGAACTTAGAACAAAGAAACTGAAAGAGGAGAATGAAAGAAGTAGCTGGTTACAAACAAATGGTACTTATAAATGTGGATCAAAGAGATGCAGGGCTTGTGGGTATATTAGAACTGCTCAAACATGTAAATCCTATGTGACTGATACTGAATATAACATAAAAGGTTGTATTAAGTGTTAAACAGACCATGTGATATATCTTATTGAGTGTAGTGAACATAAAAAACAGTACATTGGGATGACCACTAGGGACGTAAGAACCCGAATACGGGAACATATATATAACATTGAAAAGAACATTGCTTGTTCAGCCCTAGCCACACACTTTATTGAAGAGCATAACCAAGAATTAAACTATTTTAACTGGTCTGCTATTGAACATATGCCAAAATCACATAGAGGGGGAGATCGTTTAAATATTTTGAGGAAGCAAGAGGCATACTGGATATTTTTGTTTAAAACTTTAGTTCCACTTGGATTCAAATCTGAACATGACATCATAAACTGTTGGTTATGATTACCACTTAAACAGGTATCGGAGTATGCTTCTTGCTCTCCTATCAAGCTTAACTTTGTCATATATATACCTAGTAAATATGCCCCTTTTTTCAACTTTAATTTTGTTAAACCTAGTTTAGCTTAAATAAACATCTACAATGATCCTAAGTATATAATAAGAAAATAAGAATATAAAATCTTTCTTAAAATAACTAAGTGTAGTACACTTTAGCCTATATTTGCAAATCTGCCTGATATAAATTACAATTAACATGTCAATTATATTTTTTAAATTCCCTACCTAAGTGTAATCTCTTTTCATAAATATATAAAAACATTAAAAGTAGGAGCTCTTAGTCTAGAGTTCAAATAGAGATTACGTTATTGGCTCTGAGATAAATAACAAAATAAGCAATGTTATGAACTGAAACCTAAGTTTTATCATCAACTTAAGAGTAAAAATTGTTCTCTAAAAATTTCTTTTCATTTTTTGTACAATCTTCACTTTTAAATGTATAAAATTTGAACTTGAGGTATTTATAATTAATAGACCTAATAGAGGACACCGTAAGGTCTTGAATAAATTATAAAACAAAAAATGAAAGGAATTGAAACCTAAGTTGCATCTCTGATATGTGGAAAAAACTTTGTCTTTCAAATTTTTTTAGATAAGCTTAATCTATGAATGTATTTTTTTCTGTGGAACAAATAGATCATAAAAAGTTTTCATCTGTTAAGCTACCTAGACAATAATTTCTAAATCTTCAAAGCTAAAGATTGTATTTATCTCATTATAGTGTTTTAATATCTGCCTATAAGTCCAGTTTAAAACTCTAAATATAAAATATATTTTTTACTTCTCCTTGAAACTTTGTACTAAAGACAAATATATGTTTATTTAATGTGTTTTCTATATATCACTAACATGTATCAATTGTATATTTCTCTGTCCCTTTAAGAGTTTTTGCACTATAGCTGTACTGAGTAAATGCTTAACAAATGGGAGGGCACAAAATGGTTGTTATAAGCCCCAGGTGTATGAGGTTCAGGTATGGTCTATGATTAAGGCGTAAGCTATCACCGAAACGCGTAAGACCGAACCTGCATACACCATTGGATTGTGTGTGTACACCTTCTGTTTTTACAACAATTGGATAATAAAGCGAGTTTCTGTTTTCAACCTTTGGGTCCAGAGACATTTCTTTTACCTTTGTTATATTGTTGTGAGCGAGGAGGAGCTTGCTTTCAGGATCCCAAGGTGTTTGGAGTGACAGCCTACGAAAGTTTACTCACGCAGCACGTTGTAGAGTCATAAGCGCAATATATAGAAACCGGCTTTTTCCCCAGAAGCAGCGTCTGCGAATCGTGGAAGTGTAGCGGAAGGACAGAATTCTAGCCACCGGTATCGGTAAGACCTCAAGCCTGAGAGCGACTGAATAGAGGCATCCGGTGTGAAGTGGTGAGTGCCCTGAAAATAGGGCTGTTACTGTTTAAATGCTACACTGAAGCTGCTATGTTTTCTGTATAAGGAACTGTTGCCGGGGGTTTTTTGCCTTATTTGCTGGTTTCGATTTGGAGATTAAGTGCTAAATTTGTCCGCATACTGGCTGTATTTGGAGTGGAGTAAAGCACCTGTGTTTATTGTGTATATATATATATATATATATATATATATATATATATATTCTATATTTTGCACAGATGAATTATTTAGCATGCAAGAGACACTCTTAACTTTATATATAGGACTATGAACACAGTTAAAATACTGAGTGCACCTTTAAATCTCTTTACTATAATTTGACTATGTTTCTACAATAACCTTTGTTTCAGTTATTAAAAATTAGGACAATTATACTTCACAAATTTGAACCAATTCGTAGTGGTCTTTAGATCATCTCATTTGAAGGAAAGTTATCGCATATCAAGGTAAGTTTTCAGCTTCTTGCTTAGTGAGATGTGTTCCGAAGTATGGCCGCCAAATACCAAATCACTAGTCTCCAGCAAGTCACAAAAAAAAACTGTGTGTCTTTGTTTGCATTGCCATTCCTTTTATCTAATCATTGATGATCTTTTTCGTTCACGCCTATGTGCTTATCCCTTCTTATTGGATACTTTTGGGGAACGCTCCCCATTGGTTCAGTATATTTTGTCGCTATGGAAACAGTTATGTTCCTTGACTGTCATACTGGATTCTGGCCATCAGGGGCAGTGGACGAACACAAACATATTATAATTTATTGCATTAGTAAATTTCTCTTGTAAGCATTTATATTTCATTTAGCCTAACAGAAAATTTATAATTTGATATCAAACATCAATATTGTATAGTCATATCACATCAAGATGACTTCCATATATCCATCTCACTATATTTCAAGAGATGTATTTAAAATTTCATAAATATTTAGTGCATAATCATATGATATGACTTAGGTCCACAATTTCCCCTATTCATGTGTTTATATTTAATATCACATAAATAGACTCATATCCATTAAAATATATATTTTTTACAATGCTGAAGTATATTCTACTTGCATATAATACAGTTGTTTTAAAAAGTGAAATTTGAAATTATAATGCAACCCATGTGCTTCCACTGTGTGTGTTACCTTCCCCCCAGCCGCATGTCTGCAGTACTTCTTCAAATGTCAGAGATTCAGTGAAATAGAACTGTTGTCATCACACATGTCTGCTAGCATTGGTTTTCTTTTGAAGTCACAAAGATTTAGGTGAGAAATTTCAGAGGACTTCTGAGCATATTTTCCATTCAAAAAACAGACTATTTACTCCAAATAATCAAGGCGTTTCCTGTAATTTCAGTACTATGCTTATCTTGGTTTGGAAAGATAATTTAGTTGAAGAAGGAATCCAGCTATTTAGATTGACCCTCTCTCTGATCACCAAATGTCTTAGAGCCATAAAACTCTGCACATAGTCAAAAAAACATGGTCATTAAGTTACAGTTCCTTTAGGAAAATGTTTGTATGCTTGACACAGCAGGAGGTGAACTTCAAAAGCTATGCTAACTTTCAATCATGATAAGCATGTCTTCACCCAGCTAAAACCATCTGGTAGGGGTTTTTGGGATTTACAGTGAAATAGAATTGTTGTCAATAGCCTCATGTTTAATTAATCCTGTGGATTCATCAACTATATACAGTATATGGAAACTATATATATATATATATATATATATATATATATATATAAAATTTTCATTTATAATATTCATATACTCTGACAACTAACACACATTTTCAACCTCTCCCTCAACACCAGTATATTTCCCTCATCGCTGAAACATGCACTGGCCACACCTATCTTCAAAAAACCTTTCCTTGATCCTACGTCATCATACAACTACCGCCCTATTTCCCTCCTCAATCTTGCCTCAAAGCTTCTCAAAAAACTAGTTTTCCCATTTCCTTACGCTAAACTCCCTTCTTGACCCACTGCAATCTGGATTTCATCCCCATCACTCCACAGAGACCGCTATTGTTAAGGTTACCAACGACCTACTTAAGGCAAAATCAAAAGGCCACTTCTCTCTGCTTATCCTCCTTGATCTGTCCGCACCCTCCAATCCTTCGGCATCTGTGACACAACCCTTTTGTGGCTCCCTTCCTACCTGTTAAACCGTACCTTTAGTGTAGCCTTCTCTGGGGCCTCCTCTGCCCCATCACCACTTTCTGTCGGAGTACCGCAAGGCTCTGTCCTCGGTCCCCTTCTCTTCTCAATCTATACTTCATCACTAGGTTCCCTAATAAAGTGCCAAGGTTTCCAATATCATTTTTATGCCGACAACACCCAAATCTACTTCTCTGCACCAGACCTATCTCCTTCCTTGCTAACCCGTGTCAATAACTGTCTTTCTCACATCTCTTCCTGGATGTCCTCTCACTACCTCAAGCTAAATCTCTCCAAAACTGAGCTCCTCATTTTCCCCCCTTCTTAAAAAATCTCCACCCCTAATCTCTCTATAACTGTCGACAACTCCATCATTACCCCTACCCCACATGCTCTATGTCTCGGGGTCACATTTGACTCAGATCTTTCTTTCACTCCTCACATTAAGTCCTTGGCTAAAGCCTGCCGCTTCCACCTTAAAAATATCTCTAAAATTGGACACTTCCTTACACAAGACACAACTAAGATTTTAATCCACTCTCTCATTCTTTCCCGCCTCGATCACTGCAACTCAGTTCTCTCTGGTCTCCTCACCTACCGCCTAGCTCCTTTACAATCCATAATGAATGCCTCTGCCAGACTCATCTTCCTTACACGTCGCTCTTCATCTGCTGCTCCTCTAGGATCAAACACAAAATTCTCACTCTGACATACAAAGCCCTCAACTGCACTGCTCCCCCCTATATCTCAGACCTTGTCTCCAGATACTCTCCCTCCCACCCCCTTCACTCTGCTCATGACCTCCTACTCTCCTCCTCTCTGGTTACCTCATCACACTCCCGTTTACAGGACTTCTCCAGACTGGCTCCCATCTTGTGGAACTCTCTGCCTCACCCCACAAGACTCTCCCCTAGTTTTGAAAGCTTCAAGCACTCCCTAAAGACTCTACTGTTCAGGAATGCATACAACATATGCTAACCTTACTTTATACCAGTTCCACTCCTCCATTGCTATCCCCTGAACGCACTTAGCATGTAAGCCTTAGAGTCCAGCTGTTTGTAGATCACCTTCTTAAGAGCTGACCACAACAGTGCAATTATTGGCAGGGCCCTTAACCATTTGATCACTATAATTGTTTTGTTGTACTCCCCCTTTGTTTATAGAGTTGCGGAATCTGTATAATAATGTGTTTGAGAAAATAATGTGGGACAAGAGTGTTCTACTACGAGAATGCAATTCCAGCACTCTATGCCCTGACCAATAGGTGAGAAATTTCCAGTTTAAAAGATAAAATATAACTTTTATTGAGTAAACTTTAAATGGTTAATCGTAAACACATACAATGTTAAAAACCGCAATGTCAGATCTTACCTCATAATAAATGGTGTGGTGATCTCAATTATTGATAAACCAGTGCCTTTATCATATGATATTGGGAGTCACCATCTACCAATAATAAATTGTATGAGCTATTACCCTGGGTGGTTTAGGTTGGCAAGAGATCAAAGTACTTATTTCACCTATGTCCCCCAATGTTAACTCCTAGTAATATGCAAGATGTAAATAAATATTGTAGCATATACTGGGGTTAAGGCAGTGTTGCACACTCCCGGATGTTGATATTGCGTTGAAATATACTTATTATAGTTCACAGTCAACTCTCAATGTGTTGATCCGCAACTAGCCATGTTGGCCTAAAGCAGTATAGCATAGAGGATAAATTAGGTTAGGGTCTAAAGGTTAAGGTTGTGTTATGCTTGTACACGTGTATTTGTGACCCTTGTGTGTGAGACAGAGAGATATGGTACTTACGCCTAGATTTAGAGTTCTGCGGCCAAAGGGGTGCGTTAGCTACGCTGGCTTTTTTTCCCATGCACCTTTTAAATACCGCTGGTATTTAGAGTTCACAGAATGGCTGGGTTTTCAGTGCGTTAGTCTCCAAAAAGGGAGCGTAGAGCATAATTTAACGCCACTGCAACTCTAGATACCAGCGGTGCTTACGGAAGTGGCCAGCTTCAAAAACGTGCTCGTGCACGATTCCCCCATAGAAAACAATGGGGCCATTTGAGCTGAAAAAAAACCTAACACCTGCAAAAAAGCCGCGTTCAGCTCCTAACGCAGCCCCATTGTTTTCTATGGGGAAACACTTCCTACGTCTGCACCTAACACTCTAACATGTACCCCGAGTCTAAACACCCCTAACCTTACACTTATTAACCCCTAATCTGCCGCCCCCGCTATCGCTGACACCTGCATATTTTTTTTAACCCCTAATCTGCCGCTCCGTAAACCGCCGCTACTTACATTATCCCTATGTACCCCTAATCTGCTGCCCCTAACACCGCCGACCCCTATATTATATTAATTAACCCCTAATCTGCCCCCCACAACGTCGCCTCCACCTGCCTACACTTATTAACCCCTAATCTGTCGACCGGACCGCGCCGCTATTATAATAAAGTTATTAACCACTAATCCGCCTCACTCCCGCCTCAATAACCCTATAATAAATAGTATTAACCCCTAATCTGCCCTCCCTAACATAGCTGACACCTAACTTCAAACATTAACTCCTAATCTGCCGACTGGAGCTCACCGCTATTCTAATAAATGTATTAACCCCTAAAGCTAAGTCTAACCCTAACCCTAACACCCCCCTAAGTTAAATATAATTTTTATCTAACAAAATAAATTAACTCTTATTAAATAACTTATTCCTATTTAAAGCTAAATACTTACCTGTAAAATAAACCCTAATATAGCTACAATATAAATTATAATTATATTGTAGCTATTTTAGGATTAATATTTATTTTACAGGCAACTTTGTAATTATATTAACCAGGTACAATAGCTATTAAATAGTTAAGAACTATTTAATAGTTACCTAGTTAAAATAATTACAAAATTACCTGTAAAATAAATCCTAACCTAAGTTACAATTAAACCTAACACTACACTATCAATAAATTAATAAAATACAATACCTACAATTATCTACAATTAAACCTAACACTACACTATCAATAAATTAATTAAATACAATACCTACAATTATCTACAATTAAACCTAACACTACACTATCAATAAATTATTTAAATAAAATATCTACAAATAACTACAATGAAATAAACTAACTAAAGTACAAAAAATAAAAAAGAACTAAGTTACAAAAAATAAAAAATATTTACAAACATTAGAAAAATATTACAACAATTTTAAACTAATTACACCTACTCTAAGCCCCCTAATAAAATAACAAAGCCCCCCAAAATAAAAAATGCCCTACCCTATTCTAAATTAAAAAAGTTCAAAGCTCTTTTACCTTACCAGCCCTGAACAGGGCCCTTTGCGGGGCATGCCCCAAAGAATTCAGCTCTTTTGCCTGTAAAAAAAACACATACAATATCCCCCCCAACATTACAACCCACCACCCACATACCCATATTCTAACCCAAACCCCCCTTAAATAAACCTAACACTACCCCCCTGAAGCTCTTCCTACCTTATCTTCACCTCGCCGGGTAATCACACCGATCCGTCCTGGCTCCGAAATCTTCATCCAAGCCCAAGGGGGGGCTGGCGATCCATAATCCGGCGGCTGAAGAGGTCCAGAAGAGGCTCCAAAGTCTTCATCCTATCCGGGGAGAAGAGGCGATCCAGACCGGCAACCATCTTGATCCAAGCGGCATCTTCTATCTTCATCCGATGAGGAACGGCTCCATCGTGAAGACCTCCACCGCGGACCCATCTTCTTCTTCCAACGACTTCCCTATGAATGACGGTTCCTTTAAGGGACGTCATCCAAGATGGCGTCCCTCGAATTCCGATTGGCTGATAGGATTCTATCAGCCAATCGGAATTAAGGTAGGAAAAATCTGATTGGTTGATTTAATCAGCCAATCGGATTGAAGTTCAATCCGATTGGCTGATTGGATCAGCCAATCGAATTGACCTCGCATTGTATTGGCTGATCCAATCAGCCAATCGGATTAAACTTAAACATTGTAATATAGTGGCAACGTTTAGTGACACGGTATAAATAAAGTTGGTAAAAAGCCGAATAGCTTAAAGGAACCGTCATTCTTCAGTTGGACGTCGTCGGAAGAAGATTGATCCGCGCTGGAGGTCTTCACGATGGAGCCGTTCCTCATCGGGTGAAGATAGAAGATGCCGCTTGGATCAAGATGGTTGCCGGTCTGGATCGTCTCTTCTTCCTGGATAGGATGAAGACTTTGGAGCCTCTTCTGGACCTCTTCAGCTGCCGGATTATGGATCGCCAGCCCCCCTTGGGCTTGGATGAAGATTTCGAAGCCAGGACGGATCGGTGTGATTACCCGGCGAGGTGAAGATAAGGTAGGAAGATCTTCAGGGGGGTAGTGTTAGGTTTATTTAAGGGGGTTTAGGTTAGATTAGGGGTATGTGGGTGGTGGGTTGTAATGTTGGGGGGGGTATTGTATGTTTTTTTTTTACAGGCAAAAGAGCTGAATTCTTTGGGGCATGCCCCACAAAAGGTCCTTTTAAGGGCTGGTAAGGTAAAAGAGCTTTGAACTTTTTTAATTTAGAATAGGGTAGGGCATTTTTTTATTTTGGGGGTCTTTGTTATTTCATTAGGGGGCTTAGAGTAGGTGTAATTAGTTTAAAATTGTAATATTTTTCTAATGTTTGTAAATATTTTTTTATTTTTTGTAACTTAGTTCTTTTTTATTTTTTGTACTTTAGTTAGTTTATTTAATTGTAGTTATTTGTAGGTATTGTATTTAATTAATGTATTGATAGTGTAGTGTTAGGTTTAATTGTAGGTAATTGGAGGTATTTTATTTAATTTATTTATTGATAGTGTAGTGTTAGGTTTAATTGTAACTTAGGTTAGGATTTATTTTACAGGTAATTTTGTAATTATTTTAACTATTTTAGCTATTAAATAGTTCTTAACTATTTAATAGCTATTGTACCTGGTTAAAATAAATACAAAGTTACCTGTAAAATAAATATAAATCCTAAAATAACTATAATATAATTATAATTTATATTGTAGCTATATTAGGGTTTATTTTACAGGTAAGTATTTAGCTTTAAATAGGAATAATTTATTTAATAAGAGTTAATTTATTTCGTTAGATTTAAATTATATTTAACTTAGGGGGGTGTTAGTGTTAGGGTTAGACTTAGCTTTAGGGGTTAATCCATTTATTACAGTAGCGGCGAGATTTGGTCGGCAGATTAGGGGTTAATACTTGAAGTTAGGTGTCGGCGATGTTAGGGAGGGCAGATTAGGGGTTAATACTATTTATTATAGGGTTATTGAGGCGGGAGTGAGGCGGATTAGGGGTTAATAACTTTATTATAGTAGCGGTGAGATCCGCTCGGCAGATTAGGGGTTAATAAGTGTAGGCAGGTGGAGGCGACGTTGAGGGGGGCAGATTAGGGGTTAATAAATATAATATAGGGGTCTGCGGTGTTAGGGGCAGCAGATTAGGGGTACATAAGTATAACGTAGGTGGCGGTCGGCAGATTAGGGGTTAAAAAAATTTAATCGAGTGGCGGTGATGTGGGGGGACCTCGGTTTAGGGGTACATAGGTAGTTTATGGGTGTTAGTGTACTTTAGAGCACAGTAGTTAAGAGCTTTATAAACCGGCGTTAGCCCAGAAAGCTCTTAACTACTGACTTTTTTCTGCGGCTGGAGTTTTGTCGTTAGATTTCTAACGCTCACTTCAGACACGACTCTAAATACCGGAGTTAGAAAGATCCCATTGAAAAGATAGGATACGCAATTGACGTAAGGGGATCTGCGGTATGGAAAAGTCACGGCTGGAAAGTGAGCGTTAGACCCTTTCCTGACTGACTCCAAATACCGGCGGTAGCCTAAAACCAGCGTTAGGAGCCTCTAACGCTGGTTTTGACGGCTACCGCCCAACTCTAAATCTAGGCCCTGGTTAACATCCATTAGGTTCCTTCTAATCTCTGTATTGTTCACTCTCGAGCAGAGTTAAAATATTGCGAAATTACTAATTGGTTACTTTGTACCTCTCTGCTTATCCTAATAGTCCACTCAATTTCACATATATGTATCTCACATGGCCTAATTTCTACTAGTGCAGTTATGTTACTTCAATGTATCGGATGTCAGTCCTAAGTAATTGCAACTTTGTTGCCAAACTGTAAGTAACCAGTCTTACATGAGTTAAGTAAATGCTATATTACCATATATCATCAATTCGTAATTGTGATAAAGTAAGTTGTAATATCAGGAGGTAAGTATTCAACGTTTATCACATAGGGTAGGATTTTGCTAATAATTACCAAACCCACATCTTGCAGATTGGTTTTTAGTAATGACCATTCTTATTTATATTTCTCAAGCACGCATCTTGCAGCTTGATTTTATAATAATAACGGTTCTTATTAAATACTACTTTATTAGTGATCATTAGGGTTCCATGTACATATATACAACTCCAGCTTAAGTTTAAACACACAGTTATGCATACACATTAAGTGCCCAGCTTTACGTTTAAATAACCCAAGTTGAATTAAATAGTTACCCAACGCACATATTGCAGTTGCGGTAACATCACTGCGCTATATAGAGTATGATGTATAATCCGTAACTACTGCTCATAGGAGCTTAACTCTGTCAACTTTGTTATTTTATAGCAAGCTGCTACACTGGTACTGTCTGCATTTAGCTGGCTGTTCGTATCACACCACAATATTGTTCAAAGACCACCGCTATTACTATTTAGTCTATAGTATATCTCTTAATAGGGTAAGCTCATTGGTAAATCTCTACAATGCACAAATAAATTAAAAAAGAGCGTCCTCTGATACTGCACTGATGTGTTTCGCCCGTTAGGGCTTTCTCAAAGGCAGCCCGCCTCCCGCCTTTTGCGGTTACTTATTGGATTTCTGAGATTTCCGTCATTCTCTGTATATACTCTAAAGGTGGTATATACCTTCTTTGTTTATCAGTTAAGTTGTCCTTGCTATAAATGTTCTTTGTGGTATAGATCTATCATTCAAATTATGTATCATACAGCAGATGTTAAAATGTGTCTTATTAATAATATTTCTAAATAAAATGAGTTATTGTTGGGTGTATTCATCACGTGCTATTACCGCAACTCACTCATTTTGTCATATTCCCATCTTGTTTAATGGTCCACTAGTTATAACAAGTTATTTAGGAGTATGTTTGCATGTATACCTGTCAAAGAATTGATTGGTACCTATGCATTTTATTTGTTATATCATGTATGTTATAAGTGCCAGTTTAACACTACAGATTTGTGTTCCCCTAAATATATGTGCTAGACTTGTGAGTTAAATAAAGTGAAGCATCTTTTAACCATACTTATCTGGTTAAGTGAACATTATCTAGTGCCTGTATACATAAGTGCCACATGATGCATTGTGATGTTAGATGTGTTTACAGAAACGCATTGCAATCTGTTACAACATTTGTTTTTATTCATTAGGGTGATGTTTATACCCCTATGCTTTTAAATCTTATTTTGAAATAAATATATGTTTTTACATATGGAAGCTTGAGCCTGTTCTATCTACCACACTATCTGGATATCCTGGATCCCTACATCCTACTGCAGGATCAGTGTAGCTGGGGCACTGTGAAACCCCAGCCTGCCTCATTTAGCACATTTGGTGCTGCTCCCTTTGTGAGTATCATTTCAGAATTAAATCTGTCATAGTTTATCATCATATCAATGATGCACTAGGAGGCGCTCTCTGTCTTTGTTATTATTTTCACAGATTTCTGTTCTAATTCATTAGCTCTCAATTTGAATGTTTGATCATTAGAGCAATTTCTGCGTATTCTTAGGAACTCACCAGTGGGTAGACCTCTGATGGTTCCTGGGACATGGGCACTGGTGCTATATAGTAAACTGTTGGTCGCCGTCTTTTTCCTATATAGATCCGTTTTTATGTTCCATTCAGTATCTTTACTGATAGTTAAATCTAGGAAGTTTATGGCATTCTGGCTGGCGTCATGTGTTAGTTTAATATTTAGTTTATTCTGGTTTAATTTATCCAGGAATTCTTGTAAATGGTCATATGTTCCTTCCCAGATAAAGAAAATATATCTGGTGCATTGGAAGGGTTACTCTGTGGCGAATTGTTCCTGGGTTCCTGCCCGTGATGTGAATGCTCCATCTTTGGTCTTTAGATTCCATGCTGTTCATCCTTTGAGGCCGACTCTTGAGAGGGGGGCTATGTCATGCTGCTCCGATCTAGCAGTTACTAGGGATGCAGCGCCTGCTGTCTGCTCATTGCCTAGGAGGAGAGTCGGCTCCTCTCTGCATGCAGTGGTGACGTCATCGCCGCACGCTTCCCCATTCAGAAGCCGGTCAGGATCTCCTGTGGCGTGAATCCAGCACCTATGTAAGTAACTTCAGTCCTACCTATCACTGCCCAAGTATAGGTGTTCCTTACTTTTCTCCTGGTTGCTATTGATTCTTATGCTGGAATGTTATATTGTTGCTGACCCTTGCTTGTCTGACCACTCTGCCTGTTTACCATTGATATACCGCTGCTGAACTCTGCTTGTCTGACCACTTTGCCTGTTTACCCTTTAACTGTTGGATTGATATACTGCTGTTGTACTCTGCTTGTCTGACCACTCTGCCTGTTAACCCCTATTGCTCTGGATTGCCTTACTGTTGCCAAACCCTGCCTGCCTGACCATCCTAGTGGTTTACCTCTGGACTGCCTTACTATTGCCAAACCCTGCCTGCCTGACCATCCTAGTGGTATGCCTCTGGACAGCCTTGCTGTTGCCAGGTCCTGCCTATCTGACCTTCCTGGTGGTTTGCCCCTGAACTACCTTTGTCTGGTTTCCTGCCTGTTACCGCCAAGGACAGTACTGCCTGTGGTGAGTGCTGCTTACCCCATTTTGCAAACCTTCTCTGTTCTGAGATATTCCCTATAATTCCTGCTTGACGCTGGGATAACAAGACTACTGACCAAGTTTGGTCTGATAGAGGAGTATCCCACGAACATTACATTATACTTGGGCCATGGAGCCAGATGAGGTGGCATGAGCAGTTTATCTTCAGGGACAGATGTTGGGAACCCATACCACACAGTTGCAGAATATGGATTCAAAGCTAGAGGCTTTAATTGTTCAACTCTCTTTACTATTTAAAGCAATTAATATTGCCCCTGTTGTTGTACCGCCAGTCTCTGCTCCTAGCACTGCGACTTCTTCCTCTGCTTCTGGAAGTATAACCCAGATACCATTGCCTGACCAATATGAAGGTACTACTGATTGCAGAGGTTTTCTTAACCAATGCAGGCTGCACTTCCGCAGTGATCCTCACACATTTCAGTCTCACCAGTCAAGGATCATCATTATCATTTCCTTACTGAAAGACTCTCCCCTTTTGGAACAGAACTCTCCACTCCTGCATGATGCTGATACTTTAATTTCTGCATTATCTTCTGTGTTTGGGACTTCTGGTCATACCTCTGCTGCAGAATATTCTCTTCAGGACCTCTGCCAGGGCAATAGAACATTTCACTATCGAGTTTCATACCTTGGCACTTGAAACCACTTGGTATGGCAGTGCTCTCAAGGCAGCCTATATGAGGGGTCTGCATGAATGCATCAAAGATGAACTCACTTATCGTGATATTCCTTCTTTGGATGACTATATAGCGCTTTGTATCAGTCTGGACTCTCGCTTCTAGGAGAGACTAGCTGAGAGAGACAGAACTAGGAGGGTCCTTCCCTCCCGTCCTCCCATTTGTCCGGTTTTGTCAGTATCCTCTACCCCTTCAACAGCTCCAGTTACCCCAGTGGAGGAACCCATGTATATCTCCTCCTTCAAACCTTCAGAATCTGAAAGACAGAGAAGAAGAAGATTGACTGATGAACTGTGACATTCAGCAGGGAAAAGACAATGCTTAGGGGATAATACTGGGGTACCTCTAAGCATGATCACTACTAACTCCCCTCATTCCCTTCAGATTCTGGTACTTGTACCCTTACCTTCCTTCAGAATACTGTCTACACTCAAGCCTTCATTGATTCAGGTGCAGCTGGAAACTTTTTGTATCATCATTTTATGATTCAAGCTGGCTTGCCTCTTCTGCAGAAAAGACATTGTCTCAAAATAACTACCCTGGGTGGCACCCCCTTGGTACAGGTTTGATCCATTTTGAGTCAGCGACCCTGACCCTGAGAGTCCTTTATACTGAACAGCTGCAGTTCTAGGTCATTCATTCCCCAGCACAGCCTGTCACCATTGGCCTTCCTTGGCTTTGTATACACAATCCACAGTTTGACTGGGCTGAAGAACAACTGGCCTCCTGGGGTACCTCCCATTTCCATTCCTGCCTTGCTAAAGTCACTCCTCTGCTCTGCATCCCCATAGCCAGCAAAAAGACTTCTCCAAACCTTCCCTCAGTATATATGGACTTCACAGATGTGTTTGAGAAAAAAGCAGACAACCTGCTACCACCCCACCGTCCGTATGACTGCAAGATTGACTTCTTTCCCGGAGACCCACTTCCTAAAGGGAGGACTTATCCACTCTCCAAATCCGAAATCAAATCTATTGAGGAGTATATCCAAGAGAACCTAGCTAAAGGCTTCATTCGTCCTTCCTCCTCTCCCGCTGGGGCAGGCTTCTTTTTTGTCAGTAAGAAGGATGGTGGGCTCAGACCTTGCATCGACTACAGGGCCTTGAACAACATAACTATCAAAACCGCTACCCCATTCCTTTAATCACCGAGCTCTATAACTCACTCCAGAATGCTTGCTTCTTCACCAAGCTGGAGGGGCATACAATCTGATCCGTATCTTCCCACGCCACAAATGGAAGACCGCCTACAACACAAGATCAGGGCATTACGAATACCTCATCATGCCCTTTGGGCTGTGTAATGCCCCTGCAGTCTTCCAGGCATTTGTCAATAAAGTCTTTTGTGACCTCCTCAATCACACTATAATCTTCTACCTGGATGACATCCTTATTTTCTCTTCCACTCTGGAGGAGCATCATAAGCACATGAGACAAGTACTTCAACATCTCAGAGACAATTCTTTGGAAGCCAAACTCGAAAAATGTGGGTTTGACCAAGTTCAGATCCAGTTCCTTGGTTATGTCATCTCGAAAGAAGGTTTTGCCATGGATCCTGCTAAACTCACCGCAGTTTTAGAGTGGCCTCAACCTACTTAATTAAAGGAATTGCAGAAATTCTTGGGGTTCTTCAATTATTACCACAAGTTTATAAAGAACTTTTCTCAAACAGTCCCTCCTCTCACGCAATTGACAAAATGAAACAAGGACTGTAAATATTGGCCCCCTGATGCCATATATGCCTTCACTCATCTTAAAAAGGCTTTCTGTTCTGCTCCTGTGCTCCGCCATCCTGATCATGACCTACACTTCACTTTAGAGGTTGATGCATCCTAGAGACTGCTTATCGACTCAATCCTTGACAGGCCAGGTTGGCCTTGTTCTTTTCCCGTTTTAACTTTGTGGTCTCTTATATTCCTGGAACCAAAAACAAGAAGGCGGATGCCCTTTCCCATCAGTTCCCTCACTCAAGTGATTCCTCTGTAGGTCCTATTGAACACATCATACCTCCCTCCTGTGTGGTTGCTCAATTGAATACCACCCTTCTTCAAAGTCTGCAACGTTCCCAGTCTAATAAACCTCCTGAAGTCCCTGTGGCTTCCGATATCTTTTTTGTACCTCTGAACCTACGCACTCCTGTACTGTCCTGAGCTCATGATAGTAAACTCTCAGGACATCCTGGTTTGACAAGGACTGTTAATTGTCTTTCCCAACAAGTATGGTGGCCTACTATGAAGTCTGATGCTCAGGATTATGTAAAAGCCAACACAACTTTTGCTACCAACAAAACTCCCCGATTCTTGCATCCCGGCATGCTCCAACCATTGTCCATTCCCAAACGACCATGGACACACATAATGGATTCATTGTGGACCTTCCTCCTTCTGACCACCATACAGTTATCTAGGTTGTGGTGGATCGCTTTTCCAGACTGGCTCATTTTGTACCCCCATCAAAACTACCTTCTGCCCAAGAATTATCGTCTCTTTTTCTCCTGCATGTGGTACGACTTCATGGCATTCCTGTGAATATTGCTTCTGACAGAGGTCCACAATCTCTACCTTCAGGAGAGCCTTTTGCAAGTTAATTGGAACCACTGTTTCCTTGACTTCTGGCTACCATCTTCAGACCAATGGACTAACAGAGAGTAAACCAGGATCTTGATGCTTATCTTAGAGCCTTTGTCAGCACTCTTCATACCAACTGGTCCCCCTAGCGGAGCTGGCAAGAAACACTCATTGGCATTCTTCTCATCGATGTTCTCCATTTCAAGCCGCAGCAGGGTAACAACCTCGCGTCTTCCCTCTTTCTGCTCAGTCCACTGGGGTTGCTGCTGCAGACCGACACATTACTGAACTCACCACTCATTGGTAACGCATTCGCTCTCAGCTACGTTCAGCTGTCTCTAGATAGAAAAAGTTTGCTGATCATCATAGAGCTTTTGTATGTGCCATCTCAGTAGGTGAACGTGTTTGGGTCTCTACTCGACATAGTCGTCTACATCAACCCTGTCACAAATTGGGGCCAAGGTTTATTGGTCCTTACAAAGTCCTAAAAAGACTATCTCCTGTTGCCTACAAAGTGGCCTTGCCCAAAACCCTGTGCAGACCCAGTCTTCCCCATCTCACTACTCAAGCCTTACATCAAGAATAGATATACCTTGTTCCAAGCTCCTCCTCCTATGCTCCTGGTCCGTGGTGACCCTGAATATGAGGTTGCTAAGATCCTGGACTCCAGATACAGGCGCAGACAACTACAGTATCTGGTACATTGGAAGGGTTACTCTGTGCCGGATCGTTCCTGGGTTCCTGCCCGTGATGTTCATGTTCCATCTTTGGTCTCTAGATTCCATGCTGTTCATTCTTTGAGGCTGACTCTGGTTCCCGGAGGGAACCCTTGAGAGGGGGGCTATGTCATGCTGCGCAGATCTAGCTGTTGCTAGGGACGCTGTGCCTGCTGTTTGCTTGTTGCCTAGGGGGGAGTCGGCTCCTCTCTGTATGCGGCGGTGATATGATTGCTGCACGCTTCCCCATTCAGAAGCTGGTCAGGATCTCCTGTGGCGTGAATCCGGCGCCTCTGCAAGTAACTTAAGTCCTACCTATCACTGCCCAAGTATAGGTGTTCCTTACTGTTCTTCTGGGTGCTATTGATTCTTATGCTGGAATGTTATATTGTTGCTGACCCTTGCTTGTCTGACCACTCTGCCTGTTTACCCTTTAACTGCTGGATTGATATACCGCTGCTGAACTCTGCTTGTCTGACCACTCTGCCTGTTTACTATTTAACTGTTGGATTGATATACTGCTGTTGAACTCTGCTTGTCTGACAACTCTGTCTGTTAACCCCTATTGCTCTGGATTGCCTTACTGTTGCCAAACCCTGCCTGCCTGACCATCCTAGTGGTTTACCTCTGGACTGCCTTACTATTGCCAAACCCTGCCTACCTGACCATCCTAGTGGTTTGCCTCTGGGCAGCCTTGCTGTTGCCAGGTCCTGCCTATCTGACCTTTCTGGTGGTTTGCCCCTGAACTACCTTTCTCTGGTTTCCTGCCTGTTATCGCAGAGGACTGTACTGCCTGTGGTGAGTGCCGCTTTCCCCATCTTGCAAACCTTCTCTGCTCTGGGATATTCCCTATCATTCTTGCTCGACGCCAGGATAACAAGACTACTGGCCAAGTTCGGTCGGATAGAGGAGTATCCCATGCGAGCATTACAGTCCCTTGGTCCACATAATGGTCAGAGGGTCACATGCTTTTCTTTAGCATTTTAGCTAAATCTTATGATTACCAAGGTTTACAATTCAGCTGATAACTACACGGAACCGGGTGAGTGATACGCTGCACTTACAACAAGAACAAGTAATGAAAAAAATGAGGGATGATAATATTCCATTGGGGGACAAGAGTCCAAGATCCAGCGTAAATGATGTAACTGATATAATGGACTTTAATGGTCAAGATGGATATTTTGCTGACAGACTTCCTATTATTTCTTGCACTAATAATACAGATATTGTTGTTAACATTGTGCATAATATTTCGGGGGTTGATTTTTCTGACACAGAGGTTTCTTTTTTGAATAAAGGTTTATCATATTGTCCAATCAATAGAGGTCATTTTTTCCAGATTAAACAAGAATTACATGGATTTTTTCAATCTATTAGATTAAAATTATTTTTTGACAAAGATAAAAATCTGGTTGGTCCTAAGGGATATATTAAATAGGATGATGGTTTAACTTGCAAATCTGTGGGGTTGAAAAATACTAGCAAGTTTAACCCTAAGATTACTGACAACAGTGCAAATACATTTTTTTATTTAGTTCTCAGTGAGGTAGAACAATTATTCCTGAAACCTGACTATGTGTTCCAAAAGAAAAGATTGGAATTTAATGCGGATCTAATGTCACTGAGAACAATCAAAAACAAAAAGGAATTAACAGTGAAAGGTGCAGATAAGGGCGGAGCTTTGGTGTTGATGAATCAGGAAGCTTATGTGACAGAAATAACACAGCAATTTAATGATACATCAGTATATACAGCAATTGGCTTTGATCCAACATATATGATACAGTGTGAAATAACTAATATCCTATCTAATGCTGATGAGAGGGAGTTAATTTCAAGTGACCTAAGGGATTATCTACAGATAAAGCATCCCATTAGACCGGTCATATATTGCTTCCCAAAATTTCATAAAAAAAGTAAAAAAAAAGTCCAAGCCACCAGGTAGACCTATAGTCGCTGGCTCAGGTTCTATTTTTTCAAATATTTCTGTTTTCCTTGATAAAATTTTGCAACCTTATGTTATTAAGTCATCTTCTTATATTAAATATAGATTTTCTGAGTAAACTTGAAGGTCTTAATTTGTTAAATCAAAAAGTGATTCCATTTACCCTTGACGTATCAAGCCTATATACGTCGATTAAGCACACAAGTGGAATAGCCTCAGTGGCTAAAATTTTGGCAAATGATAAGAAATATAATATGGCCCAAATTCATTTTGTTTTAAGATTGTTAGGGTTAATTCTTTATGCCAATTACTTTCTTTTCAAGGATACCTTTTACTTCCAGAAAAAAGGGACAGCTATGGGATCCAATGTCACCCCTACATATGCCAACATATATGTATAATTTTGAAGAGTTATTTGTTTATGAACATTCTTTATTTAAGGAATATGGTGCCACCTGGTGGTGTTTTATTGATAATGTGTTTGGCATATGGTATGGCGACATTGGATCCCTACTTGCCTTTATTGATGATCTGAATTGTTCAGTTAATGGAATTGCATTTACTTTGACATATGATGAATATTCAATTAAATTTTTAGATACATGCATTTATATGGGTTGAAAGCAGATATTTATTCAAAACCTACTGACAGGAATAATACATTATGGTTTGGGAGCTTTCATCCACCCTCTACCTTTAAAGCTATACCCAAAAGTCAGTTATTGAGAGTTGATCGTGTTCTATCTGACCCTGAGGTGAAAAAAGTTTGATTGGAACAGATTTCAAATAAATGTATTGCCAGAGGTTACCCAAAACCACTTATTGATAATGTAAAACAAAATGTGATTTCTAATACTAGGGAGTCTAAGTCAGCAGAAAAAGCAAAAAAAAGAGTTAAAACTACAATTAGACTTATTTTTATATCACAATATAATACCAGAAGTAATCAAATTTACAAAGTTATTCGTAAATATTGGCATATTTTACACAAATGCCATCCAGGAATTAATGCCTTTAAAGAACTTCCAATGCCAGCGTACAAACGAAGCCCCAATATTAAGAATAAACTGGTGAGGGCTGATATTGACTTTAGTAAAAGTATTCAGAGCACTTTAACAGGCAAAACACGGAAAGGATGCTATCCATGTTTATCATGTATCAATTGCAATTCTATGATTATGGGTGACAGTTTCTGCCATCCCTACACAGGTAGAAAGTATAAAATAAAAGAATATTTGACTTGTAGATCAAAATATATAATTTATGCTATTAAACGCCCGTGCTCTAAATCAAACATTAGATGCAGTGATATGGATGCTCCGGTTGCTTCTCATTTTTTAAAGGCTGGTCATAGTATTAGTCAACTCTGTTTTCAAGTGATTGAGCCGGTACATAGACCAAGGAGAGGTGGTGATGGGGAGAATATACTTATTAGATGGGAGACCTTCTGGATTAATGAGTTAAATACCCTATGGCCAAAGGGCCTTAATAGAGAATGCAACTGGACAGCATTTTGGTAATTGGATATTAGATATTTTTATGTATTTTTTATAGATTAATCTTTTTATAGATTAATCTCTTTGTGACTGATTTCTTTGTATATAAACCTTTTATTCCATCTAACCATCCATATAAACATACATATATTTAGAGCACCTGTTGAGTATCTTGATTGACTTATACATATGTGTGTTTACTGAAATATTTTTTAGTATTTTTTTAGTTTTCACACATATGATGTTTTTAAATTAAGAATGAATTGTGGTCTTATTATGAGATCAAATTTTGTGGATTAATTTAAGATTGTATTTTTTAATGTAATATGAGATAAAAATATTTTATAATAAGGTTTACACTTGATGTAATATTTATTGATTATCACTATTAAATTCACTGAATTTATTTTTTGTTACAAATACATATAATATGGCAATTCTCCACTAGGTGGCAATGAGATCATATTTTTACCACAATTGTTTGGCGCCATTAGGGCTGTTTAAATGCTGTTGTATTCACATTTTGTCAAGCTTGAAAAAGGGCTGATTGCCCGAAACGTAGCTATTTTGTACCCTATTTTGCACAATAAAGGTCTTGGATTTTGCACCAGCTGGAGAACTTTTGCTTTTTCTATGATTATGCAGGGCATGGTAAGCCCTCTCCGTGCTGTGTAACTTGTGAGTGCTGTGTTCTTGTCACTTTGTTTCAAGGTTTACATGGAGGCAGGATAGTTTTTTCAAAACGCATTTTTACAAATTTTTCTAGATCAGTTTCCTCTTCTTGGATTTTAAACAATGAGGCTTATATTGAATAAATGTGTAAGGCAGCAACATACAGTACTTTCTCTAAATACTACAACTTTGACATGTTAGGTAGGAAAGTCCTTCAGGCAGCAGTGTCTAGTAATTAGGTGTCTGTTTAAAAAATGTTTGTCCCACCCAATTACTCAAGGACTCCATAGCTTGGTTATTAGTACGCAGGAGTAATAGCTCATGGACTCTCACCAACATATGAAAGAATACAAAATTCATGCTTATGTGACACATAAAATGTATGTGCACAATTGTATAATGTTTTATGCAATTTTCATGTTTCATATTGGCATTGAAAGATGTTTGTTTAATTATATTTGTTTTATATGGTGCTTCCAATAATTTACTATGGCCTAGATTTGGAGTTTGGCGTTAGCCGTGAAAACCAGCGTTAGAGGCTCCTAACGCTGGTTTTAGGCTAACTCCGGTATTTGGAGTCACTCAAAATAGGGTCTAACGCTCACTTTTCAGCCGCGACTTTTCCATACCGCAGATCCCCTTACGTAAATTGCGTATCCTATATTTTCAATGGGATCTTTCTAACTCCGGTATTTAGAGTCGTGGCTGAAGTGAGCGTTAGACATCTAACGACAAAACTCCAGCCGCAGGAAAAAAGTCAGTAGTTAAGAGCTTTCTGGGCTAACGCCGGTTTATAAAGCTCTTAACTACTGTGCTCTAAAGTACACTAACACCCATAAACTACCTATGTACCCCTAAACCGAGGTCCCCCCACATCGCCGCCACTCGATTAAATTTTTTTAACCCCTAATCTGCCGACCGCCACCTACGTTATACTTATGTACCCCTAATCTGCTGCCCCTAACACCGCCGACCCCTGTATTATATTTATTAACCCCTAACCTGCCCCCCACAACGTCGCCTCCACCTACCTACACTTATTAACCCCTAATCTGCCGACCGCAAAGCGCCACCACCTACGTTATCCTTATGCACCCCTAATCTGCTGACCCTAACACCGCCGACCCCTATATTATATTTATTAACCCCTAATCTGCACCCCACAACGTCGCCTCCACCTGCCTACACTTATTAACCCCTAATCTGCCGACCGGAGCTCACCGCTATTCTAATAAATGTATTAACCCCTAAAGCTAAGTCTAACCCTAACACTAACACCCCCCTAAGTTAAATATAATTTTAATCTAACGAAATTAATTAACTCTTATTAAATAAATTATTCCTATTTAAAGATAAATACCTGTAAAATAAATCCTAATATAGCTACAATATAAATTATAATTACATTGTAGCTATTTTAGGATTAATATTTATTTGACAGGCAACTTTGTAATTATTTTAACCAGGTACAATAGCTATTAAATAGTTAAGAACTATTTAATAGCTACCTAGTTAAAATAATTACAAAATTACCTGTAAAATAAATCCTAACCTAAGTTACAATTAAACCTAACACTATACTATCATTAAATTAATTAAATAAAATACCTACAATTACCTACAATTAAACCTAACACTACACTATCAATAAATAAATTAAATACAATTCCTACAAATGACTACAATGAAATAAACTAACTAAAGTACAAAAAATAAAAAGAACTAAGTTACAAAAAATAAAAAAATATTTACAAACATAAGAAAAATATTACAACAATTTTAAACTAATTACACCTACTCTAAGCCCCCTAATAAAATAACAAAGACCCCCAAAATAAAAAATGCCCTACCCTATTCTAAATTACTAAAGTTCAAAGCTCTTTTACCTTACCAGCCCTGAACAGGGCCCTTTGCGGGGCATGCCCCAAGAAGTTCAGCTCTTTTGCCTGTAAAAAAAAAAAACATACAATACCCCCCCCCAACATTACAACCCACCATCGGAACAGCCAATAGAATGCGAGCTCAATCTGATTGGCTGATTGGATCAGCCAATCGGATTGAACTTGATTCTGATTGGCTGATTCCATCAGCCAATCAGAATATTCCTACCTTCATTCCGATTGGCTGATAGAATCCTATCAGCCAATCGGAATTTGAGGGACGCCATCTTGGATGACGTCCCTTTAAGGAACCGTCATTCAGCTAGTAGGCGTCGGGAGAAGAGGATGTTCCGCGTCGGAGGTCTGCAAGATGGATCCGGAAGAAAGAAGATTGAAGATGCCGTTGATAGAAGACTTCATCTGGATCATGGACCTCTTCAGCTCCCACTTGGATGAAGACTTCATCCGGATCATGGACCTCTTCAGCTCCCGCTTGGATGAAGACTTCAGCCGGATCATGGACCTCTTCAGCCCCCCGCTTGGGCTTGGATCAGGACATCGGAGGAGCTCTTCAGGACGGATCGGTGAACCTGGTATGGTGAAGATAAGGTAGGAAGATCTTCAGGGGCTTAGTGTTAGGTTTATTTAAGGGGGGTTTGGGTTAGATTAGGGGTATGTGGGTGGTGGGTTGTAATGTTGGGGGGGGTATTGTATGTTTTTTTTTACAGGCAAAAGAGCTGAACTTCTTGGGGCATGCCCCGCAAAGGGCCCTGTTCAGGGCTGGTAAGGTAAAAGAGCTTTGAACTTTAGTAATTTAGAATAGGGTAGGGCATTTTTTATTTTGGGGGTCTTTGTTATTTTATTAGGGGGCTTAGAGTAGGTGTAATTAGTTTAAAATTGTTGTAATATTTTTCTTATGTTTGTAAATATTTTTTTATTTTTTGTAACTTAGTTCTTTTTTATTTTTTGTACTTTAGCTAGTTTATTTAATTGTATTTATTTGTAGGAATTGTATTTAATTAATTTATTGATAGTGTAGTGTTAGGTTAATTGTAGGTAATTGTAGGTAGTTTATTTAATTAATTTAATGATAGTATAGTGTTAGGTTTATAAATCGGCCCCTTAGGCTACAGTTACTTTATTAATATAGTATTCATTGTAGTCATTTTCAAATTATTTTATTAATACAGTATTCATTCCAATTACTTACAAATATAGTTGTTAAAAGTGGCAAACAAATAATGGGGTTACCCATATGGCAAGGTGTTTGGCGAAGGAGGGGTAAGCTTGGATTTCAGGACCACTACGGCCAGACACTAATTGTTATTTCTTTTACAGGAACACGTCCAGGTCCTGTTCAGGTGTGGATCGTAGGCCATTCCTATGTGCACTGGGCTTCTATTCGAGCTGCAACTATGCCTGGAGGACAACAGTTAGTTTACTAGTCTACCTAGTTAAAATAAATACAAACTTACCTGTGAAATAAAAATAAAACCTAAGCTAGCTGCAATATAACTATTAGTTATATTGTAGCTAGCTTAGGTTTTATTTCACAGGTAAGTATGTATTTAGTTTTAAATAGGTATTATTTAGTTAATAATTGTAACTTTAATTTAGCACTATTTTAATTATGTTAAAGTTAGGCGGTGTTAGGGTTATAGTTAGGGTTACATTAGGATTAGGTTTAGAGTTAGGTCAAGGGGTTAATAGTTTAATTTAGGTTGTTGCGATGTAGGGGGCTGGCAGTTTAGGGGGTTAATAGGTTTATGTAATGATGTGGGAGGCCAGAGTTTTAGGGGATAACAACTTTATTTAGTGGCAGCAATGTCAGTGGCGGTGATATCGGGAGCGGCAGTTTAGGTGTTAATAAATTTATGTCGGGGGCAGCAGATTAGGGGTGTTTAGACTTAGGGTTTATGTTAGGGTGTTAGGTTTAAACGTTAGGTTTTTTTCCCCATAGACATCAGTGGGGCTGCGTTACAGAGTTTTTTATTCCGTGATTGCAGGTGTTAGTTTTTTTCTAACCCGCTCTCCCCATTGATGGGGAAATCATGGAGGAGTACGTCAAAACATTGCTTGTATTTTGTGCGGTATGGAGCTCAACGCAACCATATTGCACTCACAAGCCGGCTGTTTCAAAACTTGTAATGGCTGCGCTATGGAGCTTGAAATAACGCAACTATTGTTGCGTTCGTTAAAAAACCATATAACGCGCAGAACTCGTAATCTACCTGAAAGTTATTTATGTTAAGATAAGTTATCGAGTTATTTATCTGTTATGATCAGCTACTCAAGAAAAGTAGGGCATTTAATCCTTAGTGATAGAGGAATACTGCAGTGAAAAATGAATATGTACATGTTTAATATTTTTGATAAATAAGCCCAAATTACGTTACTTGGTTATTAAGAATGCAAAACTTTATTGTTTGAATACAATTGCAAACTTTTATTGTTTGAATACAATTGCAAACTTTTATTGTTTAAATACAATTGCAAACTTGTATTGTTTGAATGTAATTGAAAAACTTTATTGTTTTAATACAATTGCAAAACTTTATTTTTTTAATACCATTGCAAAATTTTGTTTGAATACAACTGCAAACCTTATTGTTTGAATACAATTGCAAAATGTTATTGTTTAAATACAATTGCAAACAAATATATGTTTAATAAATATAACCATTGAGGATTCTGTGAAGTACACATCCATTCTCATTATTATTTCCTGTTTTAACAGGTAACATTTAGGGGCCTATTTATCAAAGGTCTTGCGGATAGGGTTGCCACCTCGGCCATGTTTTCCTGGACACTTATGAGTTACACATGCTGCAGGGTGTGCAGGTAGGAACATGTATTGTGCTGTTCATCAGCACTATTCATGTGATGTTCAGAACCACAATACATGTTCCGTCCTGCTAACCCAGCAGCATGTGCAACTTATAAGTGTCCAGGAAAACATGGCCGAGGTGGCAACCCTACTTGCGGAGACCTCGCTTGCAAGACCTCGCTGAATGCGGAGAGCAATACGCTCTCCGCATTTAACATTGCACCAGCAGTTCACAAGAGCTGCAGGTGCAATGCCGCCCCCTGCTGACTCGCGGCCAATCGGCCGCCAGCAGGGAGGTGTCAATCAACCCGATTGTACTCGATCGGGTTGAATTCTGGCGATTCCTGTCCACCTCATCAGAGGAGGCGGACAGGGTTATGGCGCAGCGGTCTGAAGACTCGCCAGAAACACGGGCCCACAAGCTCTGTTCTGAGCTTGATAAATGGGCCCCTTAATCTGCTTACTGGCCTCCTGAGGGGGTGGTAACACTTACCTTATAAATGTATTTATTTCATGGTGTTGAGCATCCATGAAACCCGCCCATTTTCATTTTTTGCATAATATTTTTTTTTCTGGCAGCAGTTTTAGTTATCACCTTATTTTCAATACTTTGTCCTTTCCTACCTTTCTACTTCTCCTTTCTTGGCTATTCGCCAGACTAGATTACCAGAGAGGGGGGAGGGATTAAGATTTTAGAGCTTTGGGAATATTTGCCTCCTCCTAGTGGCCAGGAGTTTAATCCAAGGAGTAATGGCTTGTGAACTCTCACCACAATAAAATAAATTAATTTATCAAGTAAACATAATTTGTTTATTTTTTTTGTAAAAAAAACTTTTACAAAAAAGTTTTAAGTTTAAATATAACTTAAACCCTTTATTTATATATTTTCATGTGTTTTGCTATACAAATTTGCAAGTGATAATGGTTTAACAAGTGTTTAAATTTCACAGCACTATTTTGGATTGTGCTTGAGCGCAACACTTAAAGGGCCATAATACCCAAATGTTTAAACACTTGAAAGTGATGGAGTATAGCTGTAAAAAGCTGACTAGAAAATATCTCCTGAACAACCCTATGTAAAAAAGAAAGATATTTTCCTCAAAAGTTTCTCAGTAGCCACATCCCATTGTAAAGGACTTCTAAGCAGCATATCAGTATGTCTGTCCCGGGACAGCCGAATGGATGAGCCTTGTGCACTCCTCTCATGTTATTTCCCTATTCAGTGTAAGGAAGTTTACAATGAAATCTCATGAGAGTTAAGTCAAATCTCATGAGATCACAGTAAAAGAGTTCATGACCTCAGCACTGCTGATGCTGATTGGCTGCTGTTCATTTCTTCCTTTTTTTTACCTGCAGCTTTTTACACAGAACTTACGCTGCTGAGCTGAGGAAATTGTGAGGTAAAATATCTTCCTGTCAGCTTTTTACATTTATACTGCATCAGTATCAAGTGATTTAGCATATGAGTATTATGTCCCTTTAAAGGACCAGTCAACACATTAGATTTGCATAATCAACAAATGCAAGATAACAAGACAATGCAATAGCACTTAGTTTGAACTTCAAATGAGTAGTAGATTTTTTTATAACAAATTTCAAAGTTATGTATATTTCCACTCCCCTTGTACCATGTGATAGCAATCAGCCAATTACAAATGCATATACGTATAGTCTGTGAATTCTTGCACATGCTCAGTAGGATCTGGTGACTCAAAAATTGTAAATATAAAAGACTGTGCACATTTTTTTTAATGGAAGTAAATTGGAAAGTTGTTTAAAATTACATGCTGTATCTGAATCATGAAAATGTAATTTAACCTGAGTGTCCCTTTAAATAGCTACAGAAAACCCATGTGAACAAGGTCCAGCAGAAGAAATTGTACTCCCTGTGGAAGGTGGGAGTTACCAACATGTTTATTTTTAATTGTTATTTCAGCCAGAAAAAAATATAAAAAGCTTTTGTGTATATAGAGAAATAAGATAATGATATATGTTCTACCTGCAACCTTAAACTATTTTAATAGGCTGTGGTTTCAAAGAGCAAAACTGGCTATTTCATATACAAAAAAAATATCAACCTAATTGAGCAATTATCCATACATCTTAAACTATGCACTTGGCATAACAAGTCACTTAGGAAAAATATGATTGATTTGTTCAATAACAAATCACTGGAAAAACATTAAGGGGAAACCAATTTTAAAGTACACTGTTCCTTTAACTTGACACTTTTAATATAAGCGCAATGGACACACTAGTAATGCTCCCTGTGCTATTCATTAGGATGCTTTGGTTAAAAATATTAAACCACCCATTTGTAATACCAGATTCTGTGTTATTCTTTGTGTGAGGCTACACCAAATATAATGCACCCTGCTCTATTGATTGTGTACCATTTGTAATCTAGCCCATCGTTAGCGTGAGAGGGTTGCAGAAGTCATGTAGTGGACCTTATGCTAAATTTGAGTATAGCGTTGATATGAGAGGGCTGCAAAGATGTACCACTATGCTGCAGGCATAATGCATCTGATATAAATCTTAATTTGGCCCTGTAGCTGGCATAAAGCGTGCTGTAGCAACATCTAATCTGAGGTCTCACTTGGGAATAAACTTGCAAATATAGTGCCGCAGAGTCCAAGCCTCTGAAAAAAAAAAAATTGTCTATATAGCTGCTTGCATTCCAAGGACAAATAGGTAATCGGATTTGGGAATTTATTTGCGCACATTGCTGGTAAGAAGGGGCATATAGTTAATATGAAGAGGGTTCAGGTACATCATGCATATACGTTTAGATCTCCCATTAGAATGTAACAGGAAAAAAGTTTTCAATAGTATGTTGAATAAATATTATTGTACTTATTATTTATTGGTTATATTATTACCACAAGTTACACACATACATACCTCCCAACATTTCAAAATTCAAAAGAGGGACATCCCCCCCCCCCCCCCCCCCCCCGGCGGCAAAAAATTGAAATGTGGTGGGCGGGGGTTAAAAAATCATAAAACCAAAGTAATATAAATAAAATTCTAAATAAAGAATGGCTATGTGAGCTATGTATTTAATTAGCTTTTGCAAAGACGTTGTTAAATATTTTTATCTTAATTGGACATTTAATAATAAATTCTTTAAAACTGCTCTCTGCATTCCCCATTAATATTCTGGATTCTGGCCTTTAAAGTCAGCAAAAATGCACAGTAGCACACTACATAGCATACACTTATACATGCAGATACACGCACACACTACATAGCATACACTTACACATGCAGATACACACACTACATAGCATACACTTATACATGCAGATACACACACACTACATAGTATACACATGCAGATACACACACACTACATAGAATACACTTATACATGCAGATACACACACACACTATATAGCATACACTTACGCATGAAGATACACAAACACTACATAGCATACACTTATACAGGCAGATGCACACTTATACATGCAGATACACATACACACACTACATAGCTTACATTTATACTTGCAGACACACACACACACTACATAGCATACACTTACACATGCAGACACACACACACTACATAGCATAAACTTATACTACATACAGATACACACACACAGTTATGGATACAGATAGACACACACACTACATCATATATGAGTATCTGTAATTCATTGTATGGGGTCCTGGGGTTGGCAAGCACCTTAGCTGGCAGTCTGCGGCTGCCACTGTTCGTTACCCTGGTATTAGCACTGCTCATTGTATAAAACTGAAGGCATGCTAGTATTATCACCAGGGGTTAGACATCATCACTACCAGAGGTAGGTTAGAGAGGTCACCATTACCCGTGGTCAGAGTGTATACAGCCTTCTTACTCCTGTTTAACCCACACACCATTCCTTTTCCACAGGGAATCTAACAGGTATTTAACCCCGTCAGAGCAAAGCCAGCTGCTTCTGAGTATGGGCCCAACAAAATTAAAAAAAAAAAAAAAAATTTTTTAAATGCCTGGGGCAAATCGGGACAGATGGCTAGAAACCCGGGACAGGGGGACAGACCCCTAAAATCGGGACTGTCCCGCGAAAATCGGGACAGTTTATGGGTATGCACATATGCCTCAACAAGTTTCATTTGCCTTCTACTCATTAGTTCAAACACCAAGATACAAGCATCTCAGCTTTGTACTTGCATGCTTAATCCTTGACTCACATTCTGATCCTATATCGCCTTGCCTTGCTCTATCTATATTCCTCTTTAGTCTTTCTGGATCCTTCAGGGGAAGCATCTTTAATGTATCCTTAAGCCTGCATGCCTCACTTAGAAAAATGGCCTATAACCTACTTAAAGGGACATAATCATATGCTAAATCACTTAAAAGTGATTCAGCATAACTGTAAAAAGTTGAAAAGAAAATATCACCTGAGCATCTCTATGTAAAAAAGGAAGATATTTTACCTCATAAGTTCCTCAGTTCACCAGAGTAAGTGCTGTGTAAACAGTAAAACTTCAGCTGCTGTCCAGCTGCAAGTTGACCCCCCCCCAAAAAAAAAAAAAAACAATAGCCAATTAGCATCTGCAGTGCTGAGGTAATGCACATGACAGATGTCCTAGGACAAGCATCCTGACTGGCTTCTTAATTCTCTTTACAGTGGGGTGTGGATACTTAGGACATTTGAGGTCAAATATCTTCCTTTTTTACATAGAGATGTACAGGTGATATTATTTAGTCAGCTTCTTACATATATGCTGCATCACTTTCATGTGCTTCAACATTTGGGTATCCTGTTTTTTTTTTTTTTTTAAATAAATATAACATGATATTCAAGACATCTAAAATGTTTACTGTGATTCAGAATTTTGTTAGGGGGAAGTCAGCCCAAAATTAATAAAGAAAAATGTAAGGTGATGGACCGGTATCCAGTCATATGAGCCTTATAAACATTAGCTGCTAAACTGTAGTATAAAATGTTTCTGCTATTGAATAGGCTAATCATAAACTAAACTGCATTTTCTGAAATAAAACCACAAAACTGAAAGGTGATTTAGACATCCCTGAGTACTGGCATGATGCTTCATATCTGCTTGCTTGGGCATTATTTACATGTTTGGCATTGTCAGAGGGAAGCAAGCCTGCTCATGTTCCCACTGTGCTATGAATTTGATTGACTTATAATATCCTGAGCAGGTAGGATTTCCAGTTCGGCCATGATTTCCTGGACACTTATGAGTTACACATCCTGCAGGGTGTGCAGGGAGGAACATGCATAGTGCTGTCAAGGATCACTATTTGTGTTTTGTCCAGGGGTGCAATTCATGTTCACATGTATAACTCATAATGTCCAGTAAAAAAATGGCTGAGCTGGTAATCCTATGAGCAGGACATGCTTATAGATTGTGACTTATGGGAAGGGTTTCTGGTGTCATTTAAAGTAGGAAGGACTTCTTTCAGAATGTGATAAAAATCACATTTTAGCAGGCCATGATGCAGTAGGATATTAGCAGTAGTGTTAAAGCCTGTGTACACAGGCCAAAATGTCCCCCTCCGAGATCCTTTCCCTAGCCTTTATCCCCCCACTCTAGGATCCCTATGTACCTCCTTCTCCTTCCACCACCTCCCTCTTTCCACCTCCCTGCCACTCTTAGCATACATTTTTTCTGTAGTGTAGCGGACCCACCTATTTTGTCTCTCCCGCCCCCCTCCAGCGATGGACTTCCCACCAGCCTCTCTTCTAACCCTCCTACGCCACCAATGATTGGCACCACCACTGCACGATGCAGAGAGGGACAGAATGTGTCCCTCTCTGCTTTGGTACCTCTGCAAGACTATTTCTGCACTGCCCCACTCGTAGGGCATGCAGAAATAGCGTGATCTTGCCCAGGACAGCAGCGTTGTATAGGGTATGGCACTGGTCCTTAAGGTCTTAGCAGGAAATTAAACCCAATTGTTTTCTTTCATGATTTAGGAAGAGCATGCAATTTTAAACAACTTTCCAATTTACTAATTTGCTTTTTTCAGTTGATATTGTTTGTTTAAAAGCATATCTAAATAGGCTCAATAAATGCTGATTTTTTGGGGGGGTTTCATGTCCTTTTAATGACCAGCGCCGTCCTCATGCAGTCTCTACTGCACATCGGCACTAATTGCTAAGGGATTAAGGCCAGGTATGTTTGTCTTGCGCAGTCTCATACTGCGCATGATTGCCTTTTATTATATATGATTATTGCCATATTTCTGATATTATTCTGCTGGTTTCTCATTAAAGGGACATGAAACCCAAAATGTTTCTTTCATGATTCAGATAGAGCATACAATTTAAGCAACTTTCCAATTTATTTCTGTTATTAATTTTGCTTCATTATCTTGGTTTCCGAAGACGCAGCCATGCACTACTGAGAGCTAACTGAAGACATTGGTAAACCAATTACAAGAGGCATATATGTGCCTCCACCAATCGGCAGCTATATCCCATCTCCTGAGCTTACCAATGTTTGATTTTCAAGAAAGGATACTAATTGAACGAAGCAAATTAGAAAATAGAAGTAAAAGTAAAGTTGTTTAAAATTGTGTGCTGTATTTGAATAATGAAAGGCAATTTTTATGTTTCATGTCCCTTAAAGTTAATGTCACTCTTCTGAATAGCAAACTAAAGTGTAGCAACACACAATGGGGCCTATTTATGAAAGGCCTGTCGGACATGATCCGACATTGCGGAGAGCAATACGTTCTCTGCATTCAGCATTGCACAGCAGCTCTTGTGAACTGCTGGTGCCATGCCGCCCCCTGCAGATTCGCGGCCAATCTAGCAGGGGGTGTCAATCAACCTGATCATATTCGATCGGGTTGAATTGCGGCGATGTCTGTCAGCCTCCTCAGAGCAGGCGGACAGGTTATGGTCTTTAGAAACACGGGGCATCAAGCTCCATACGGAGCTTGATAGATATGCCCCAATAGATCACCATTGGAAAGTTCAATGTTTATATGTTTTTAATATCTTCACAACTCTGCTGAAAGATAAAAATAGGTGTCCACACAAGTTTCTATTTCCGTTGGTTGTCTTTTTTTCATTGCCTACAAGCCACAGACGTTGGACAATGATATAACGAGAACCTACAATGGTGGCAAGATTTACCTAATCACTTTGTATTCCTGTGAAATGTTCAATTGGATTTTCCAAGGCTAAATGTTATTTAAACTGCCGAATGGCAACGATCACAGATCCATACAGGCTGGATCTGTGATCGTTGCCACTCGGCAGTTTAAAGATTATACCTGTCCTGATGAAAGCCCAACTGAGGGCCGAAATTTCGACCATGTATTAATGATCTAAGAATAAAGAAAATATTCTTCTCTATACAAATCCTGAGAGTTCCCTTCTTCTACACCGATTTCTATAATTATCTTCCATAAGGATTGCACCCAGGTCGTGGCTGCTCCACCTCGTTGGAGTGCTGGGCTACATGCTATTTGACTTTTTATATGTATATATATATATATATATATATATATATATATATATCATGGGCGTATTATGGCCTAGGCAAACAAGGCGTTTGCGTAGGGCAGCAGGCTTGGGGGGGCAGCACCTTTTGATGCGCTGCTCCCTATTTCCTGACTTTTTGGCCCTCCACATAACATTTTTAAAAGTGAAACCTTTCTATTGTAACCCTCAAACTGCACTATATACTGGATAGGATAAAAAAACAAAATAGGTGGCTTCCACAACGGAAGAAGCTGTATAAAGTTAAAATGCAGCTTTTATTCCAGTGCAGTAAATAAAGGGCCATAGAACAGAGCATTTGGCGCAGCCATACAGAGTACCATTTTAACATTTAAATAGTACTATGTATGGCTGTGCTTGATGCCCTGTTTTATGTTTCTTATTTTACTGCACTGGAATAAAAGCTGCATTTTAACTTTATATAGGACTAGCGTAAAGGGAAAAAGGGCTGATCCAGGAAGCTAAACACCAACTAGACATTCATATTGGGGAAGATACATGAAGGGATTATATTGATTGATGAAGTATATTCATGTAAACAAAATTTGAGTACAAATCAGAATGGTTTTATGAGAAATACAGGGAGTGCAGAATTATTAGGCAAGTTGTATTTTTGAGGATTAATTTTATTATTGAACAACAACCATGTTCTCAATGAACCCAAAAAACTCATTAATATCAAAGCTGAATAGTTTTGGAAGTAGTTTTTAGTTTGTTTTTAGTTATAGCTATTTTAGGGGGATATCTGTGTGTGCAGGTGACTATTACTGTGCATAATTATTAGGAAACTTAACAAAAAACAAATATATACCCATTTCAATTATTTATTTTTACCAGTGAAACCAATATAACATCTCAACATTCACAAATATACATTTCTGACATTCAAAAACAAAACAAAAACAAATCAGTGACCAATATAGCCACCTTTCTTTGCAAGGACACTCAAAAGCCTGCCATCCATGGATTCTGTCAGTGTTTTGATCTGTTCACCATCAACATTGCGTGCAGCAGCAACCACAGCCTCCCAGACACTGTTCAGAGAGGTGTACTGTTTTCCCTCCTTGTAAATCTCACATTTGATGATGGACCACAGGTTCTCAATGGGGTTCAGATCAGGTGAACAAGGAGGCCATGTCATTAGATTTTCTTCTTTTATACCCTTTCTTGCCAGCCACGCTGTGGAGTACTTGGACGCGTGTGATGGAGCATTGTCCTGCATGAAAATCATGTTTTTCTTGAAGGATGCAGACTTCTTCCTGTACCACTGCTTGAAGAAGGTGTCTTCCAGAAACTGGCAGTAGGACTGGGAGTTGAGCTTGACTCCATCTTCAACCCGAAAAGGCCCCACAAGTTCATCTTTGATGATACCAGCCCAAACCAGTACTCCACCTCCACCTTGCTGGCGTCTGAGTCGGACTGGAGCTCTCTGCCCTTTACCAATCCAGCCACGGGCCCATCCATCTGGCCCATCAAGACTCACTCTCATTTCATCAGTCCATAAAACCTTAGAAAAATCAGTCTTGAGATATTTCTTGGCCCAGTCTTGACGTTTCAGCTTGTGTGTCTTGTTCAGTGGTGGTCGTCTTTCAGCCTTTCTTACCTTGGCCATGTATCTGAGTATTGCACACCTTGTGCTTTTGGGCACTCCAGTGATGTTGCAGCTCTGAAATATGGCCAAACTGGTGGCAAGTGGCATCTTGGCAGCTGCACGCTTGACTTTTCTCAGTTCATGGGCAGTTATTTTGCACCTTGGTTTTTCCACACACTTCTTGCGACCCTGTTGACTATTTTGAATAAAAAGCTTGATTGTTCGATGATCACGCTTCAGAAGCTTTGCAATTTTAAGAGTGCTGCATCCCTCTGCAAGATATCTCACTATTTTTGACTTTTCTGAGCCTGTCAAGTCCTTCTTTTGACCCATTTTGCCAAAGGAAAGGAAGTTGCCTAATAATTATGCACACCTGATATAGGCTGTTGATGTCATTAGACCACACCCCTTCTCATTACAGAGATGCACATCACCTAATATGCTTAATTGGTAGTAGGCTTTCGAGCCTATACAGCTTGGAGTAAGACAACATGCATAAAGAGGATGATGTGGTCAAAATACTCATTTGCCTAATAATTCTGCACACAGTGTAGATTATGTCAAACTAATCTAATTAGATGCTACGAGTAAGTAAGTAAAAACATATATATATAAAGGGGAATCAGTTGATGTTATACATTGGATTTAGCAAAGGTGTTTGATATAGTGCCACATGAGAGATTAATGTACAAAATTAAGAGACTGGAAATATCTGAAGATGTTAGCTTATGGATACAAAGACAGGGAGCAACAAGTAGCAGTAAATAGATCATACTCAGATTAGATAAAGGTAATCAGTGGAGTCCCCAGGAATCAGTACTGGGCCCTGTCCTTTTTAATATTTTTATTTATGACTTGGAGCAAGAATTAAATAGCAACATTTCTATTTTTACAGATGCTACAAAGTTGTTTAAGGTCATTAGGTCAGTGCAGGATAAAATTGCTCTACAAGGGGATTTACAAAAAATGAGTAGAATGGGTAAGTAAATGGAAAATGAGATTTAATACTGGAAAATGTAAGGTTCTACAATTTGGAAGTAAAATTAGCAGGCAACCTATTATTTAAATGGAACTAGACTTAGCAAAACAGAGGAGTAAAGGGATTTGGGAGCACTTATAGATAACAAGCTAAAGATGGTAGCACAATGCAGGGCAGCAGCTTGTAAGGCTAATAAAATACTAGCATGTATTAAAAGAGGCATTGATGTAAGGGAAGAAAGCATAATTCTGTCACTATATAAATACCTGGTAAGACCTCACCTCGAGTATGGAGAGCATTTCTGGTGACCATCCTCTAAAAAAAGACATTGCAAATTTAAAAAAAGTTCAGAGAAGGGCCACACAACTAATAAGCTATGAGTAGAGGTTAGCCAAAATGAGTCTGTTTTCTCTAGAAAAAAAGACGCTTGAGAGGCGAGATGATAACTTTATATAAATATATTGAAGGGCCATTTACAGAGATGGCAGAAACTCTGTTTATTCCAAGAAATTAAAGCTGGAAAGGAGAATCTCCAGCAACGTAAACTTTTTTTCACTGTAAGAGCAATTCAATTATGGAACTCAATAAATACATTTAGAAATGGTTTGGATACATTTCTGGCAAGAAACAGAATCCAGAATTATGATTGCAGGTGTTAGATGGGTCACCTTTTTAATGGGATTAATTTAAAATCGATTGATGGATGCTGTCTTTTTTCAACCTCTTCTACTGTTATATACATGTGTTTATATGTGTATATATGTATGTATAAACATATTAACACATGAATACACATTTATATATATATATATATATATATATATACAGTATATATATATATATATATATATATATATATATATATATAGTATATATATATATATACACACACACACATACATAAATAAATATATACTTAATAATTTGTATCAGAAACTGTATATATGCGTGTCTAACACTTTATATTAATATATTAATGTTGTGTTTAGTGAACTTTTTTTTTAACCCTTACACTTCACACAAGGGGGTCGATTTAAAAGGACATAAAACCCAAAATGTTCTTTCATGATTCAGATAGAGGATACAATTTTAAACAACTTTCTCATTTACTTCTATTTTCTAATTTGTTTCATTCTCTTGGTATCATTTATTGAAGGAGCAGCAATGCACTAATGGTTTCTAAACTCAACATATGGGTGAGCCAATCACAATCGATATATATATGCAGCCACCAATCAACAGCTAGAACTTAGGTTCTCTGCTGCTCCTGAGCTTGCCTAGATAAACCTTTCAGCAAAAGATAACAAGAGAAGGAAGCAAATTAAATAATATACGTAATTTGGAAATTTGTTTAAAATTGCTTTCTCTATCTGAATCATGGAAGAAAAATGTTGGGTTTCATGTCCCTTTAACTAGGGCCGAATTGCCCTTGCTCCCCTTGTTTCCGCGTAAGCCTTCAGGCTCGCCGGAAACAGCAGTTATGAAGCAGCAGTCTAAAGACCTCTGCTCCATAACTTGTCCGCTGCCTCTGAGGCTGCGGTCTTCAATCCGGAATCTGCAGGGGGCGGCATTGCACAAGCAGTTCTGGATAACTGCTTGTGCAATGATAAATGCAGACAGTGTATGCCGATTTAGCGATGTCTGTCGGACATGATACGCTACAGCATATCATGTCAGACAGACATTGGTAAATCTACCCAAGGTCTTCACTTGTACAAACCCTAACGCAAGTTAGTTTAGGTTGCGCTTGAGCAAGTAAGTTTACTTTGAACTTGTAATACACATGCAAGTTAGCACAGTCACAATATTGCTTATCACGTCACGTGCTAAGAATAGCATGCAATTTCTAATCTAGCCCAGATTAGGGTAATAAAATAAAAAGAAAATTATTAAAATGTGTTAATTCAACCCATTCTATAAAGCCTTTTTAAGTATAAAATGCCCAGTAATATTGTGCTCTTGAATCTAATAGCATCAATCTCCCTTACATCTCTGCATGTTTATTCCCAAGTGCAATGAGGCAGATTTTAGAGGGTCCAATAGTGGTACAGCACTAAGATAACAAGGTGGTGCAGGCTGTAAGGGTACCACACAAAACCCTTAAAATAATAGCACAGTCCAAAGAATTCAGCAGCACTCACCACTATGTAGAAAATTCCATTTTTATTGGGATATTACGAAATAGAAAAGACAACGTTTCGGACCTCTAGTCCTTAATCATGTCTTGACATGATTAAGGACTAGAGGTCCGAAACGTTGTCTTTTCTATTTCGTAATATCCCAATAAAAATGGAATTTTCTACATAGTGGTGAGTGCTGCTGAATTCTTTGGACTGTGCAGATTTTAGAGGGGGCAGCCAATTAAGGAGATCCTAGTGCACTGAATAAGGAAACAAATCCCCTAGTGCAGAAAGTGAGATTTCTAATATTGTTAAGAGCTGATCTGAATGTCACATATTCATTGGGAAACAACTCAAGCAAGAAATCATTGCAACTGATAAGACCCATCTCTCCACAAAGCTGTTTATTTCAAGTGGCATTGTTTTATGATATCTACTTGAAATATTAAGGACTGTGTCACAGTTATTCCCTAATCCCTTAATACACTTGCAGACTTGTTAATGCCTTGTGGAGTTTTCCAGTATCATTTAAATGAATCACATGCAGTATTCAAGCCTAACAACAAAACTTATAGGTAACAGATGATAGCAGCTTTATCGATTCTATCACTAAATAATTATCACTTAATTTGAGCGATTACATATTATAGAACTGTGTTTTAATAATTAACACTGTCTGTATTAATTTTATCTGAACTGCTTATTTTAAATTGGTGACCTGTTGAGTTTATATTGGCTTTAAGAAGCCAATGAAGTAAAATGATTAGTCAAAATTTAGAAGTAATGAAAGTAAAAGGATTAGCCAAAATTAAAATTAAAATTTCATGATTCAGAGAGGGCATGTAATTTCAAACAACTTTATCATCACTTGCTTGGTTCTCTAGGTATTTTTTGTTGAAAGCTAAACCTAGGTAGGATCATATGCTAATTTCTAAGCCTTGAAGGCCGCCTCTTATCTCAGGGCATTTTAACAGTTTTTCACAGCTAGAGGGCGTTAGTTCATGTGTGCCTGCCAAATAGATAACATTGTGCTTATAACATGGAGCTACAGAGGAGTCAGCACTGATTCGCTAAAATGCATGTCTGTCAAAAGAACTAAAATAAGGGGGCAGTCTGCAAAGGCTTATATACAAGGTAATCATAGAGGTAAAAAGTGTATTAATATAACAGCGTTGATGATGCAAAACTGGGGAATGGGTAATAAAGGGATTAATTATTTATTTATGGAGATATTGTACAAGGATATTTATAAACAGCTATAAGGCTCTTTATCTAGATATAGATATATAAAAATCTGTCTATCCATAAGGCTATCTATCACTCCCTCTCATCTATCTATCTATTTATCTATCTATCTATCTATCTAACTATATTAGAGATGTGCATTTGGATCCTTTGTGAGGATCCGAATGTGGAAGTAAGTAGTGGCTCGTGCCCTTTGAATATTTTCATAACCCAAATGATTTGTGTAAAAAATCCCCACTCTAAGATCTGGATTTGCACAGTTATTAGTGTGGGGATTTTTTACAGGAATAAATCTGGCTATGAAAATATCTGAAGGGCACGAGTGGCTGCCTCATGAAGGATCCAAATGCACATCCCTGATATATACCCATGGGCATTCATGGAATTTTTTCCAGGGGGGGGGCAAAAAAACCCCAACCCTAGGCATAATAATATCCATGGGAACATGTGAAGCAGAGTTGCTTGTTGTACACATGAGCTGCACATCATTTTATACTTGGTAGCTCTTTGGCATTGAAAGAGTAACTAAAGTCAGTGCTTATGCTTAGATATAAGGCAGGGCTTGAAAACTATTATATAAGAATCTAGGAGCCAGCTCAAAAATACACTTTTGGTATGTGTGCAAAGTCTGGCATTCTCTTGAAAGCTCACAGCTAGATTTAAAGCAAAATAAAAGAGTAAGGGGCCTAGTTATCAAGCCGTCAACCTCAAATACACTGGAATTCCGCATCGTATTTGTGGCGAGGCTGATACGCCTTAGTTATCAAAGGCTCGAGACCGGCAAAAGTAGAATTTTGTGACGTAAGCTTCGATCCGCCGGACTCAGTCCGACACAGATCGATTCTTACGTCACTCCAGATGTTCCGCACACAAGTGCGGCACATTCTCACTACTTTTGCTAGTTATCAAAAAACTAGCAGGTACGCTCGGCACTTTTACGGCCCAGCGTACCTGGTTTTCAATCCGCCACCCCTGGAGGCGGGGGATCCCATAGGAATCAATGGGAGTCTGACCATAGCGAAAGTACAAGTTCGCTGCTGACAGACATCCCATTGATTTCTATGGGAGCTGTCCACACCTAACACCCTAACATGTACCCCGAGTCTAAACACCACTAATCTGTCCCCCCCTACACCGCCGCAACTAAATAAAGTTATTACCCCCTAAACCGCCGCTCCCGGAGCCCACCGCAAGCTACTCTATACATATTAACCCCTAAACCGCCGCTCCCTGAACCCGCCGCAACCTATATTAAATGTATTAACCCCTATCCTGCCCCCCCTACACCGTCACCACCTATAATAAATTTATTAACCCCTAATCTGCCCCCCCTACACCGTCGCCACCTATAATAAATTTATTAACCCCTATCCTGCCCCCCACTACGCCGCTGTCACTGTAATAAAATTATTAACCCCTAAACCTAAGTCTAAACCTAACCCTAACGCCCCCCTAACTTAAATATTAATTAAATAAATCTAAATAAATTAACTCTTATTAACTAAATGAATCCTATTTAAAACTAAATACTTACCTTTAAAATAAACCCTAATATAGCTACAATATAAATAATAATTATATTCTAGCTATTTTAGGATTTATATTTATTTTACAGGTACCTTTCAATTTATTTTAACTAGGTACAATAGCTATTAAATAGTTATTAACTATTTAATAGCTTACCTAGCTAAAATAAAGAGAAATGTACCTGTTAAATAAATCCTAACCTAAGTTACAATTACACCTAACACTACACTATACTTTAATAAATTATTCCTATTTAAAAATAAATACTTACCTGTAAAATAAACCCGAAGATAGCTACAATATAATTAATAATTATATTGTAGCTATCTTAGGATTTATATTTATTTTACAGGTAACTCTGTATTTATTTTAGCTAGTTAGAATAGTTATTAAATAGTTATTAACTATTTAATAACTACCTAGCTAAAAGAAATACAAAATTACCTGTAAAATAAATCCTAACTTAAGTTACAATTAAACCTAATACTACACTATCATTAAATTAATTAAATAAACTACCTACAAATAACTACAATTAAATACAATTACATAAACTAACTAAAGTACAAAAAATAAAAAAATAAGTTACAAACATGTTAAAAATATTACAACAATTTTAAGCTACTTACACCTAATCTAAGCCCCCTAATAAAATAACAAACCCCCCCAAAATAAAAAAATGCCCTACCCTATTCTAAATTAAATAAATTTCAAAGCTCTTTTACCTTACCAGCCCTTAAAAGGGCCATTTGTGGGGGCATGCCCCAAAGAAAACAGCTCTTTTGCCTGTAAAAGAAAAATACATCCCCCCCCCAACATTAAAACCCACCACCCACATACCCCTAATCTAACCCAAACCCCCCTTACAAAAACCTAACACTAAAACCCTGAAGATCATCCTACCTTTAGTTGTCTTCACTCAGCTGAGCCACCGATGGAACTGAAGAGGACATCCGGAGCGGAAGAAGTTAATCCTCCAAGCGGCGCTGAAGAAATCTTCCATCCGATGAAGTCATCATCCAGGCGGCGCTGAAGAAAAGTCTTCGATCCGGCCGATGTCATCTTCAAAGAGGTGCTGAAGAGGTCTTCTATCCGGGTGAAGTCATCTTCCAAGACGGGTCTTGAATCTTCCTTCCGCCGACGCGGAACCAACTTCTTCACCGACGGACTACGACGAATGACGGCTCCTTTAAGGGATGTCATCCAAGATGGCGTCCCCTCAATTCCGATTGGCTGATAGGATTCTATCAGCCAATCGGAATTAAGGTAGGAAAATTCTGATTGGCTGATGGAATCAGCCAATGAGATTCAAGTTCAATCCGATTGGCTGATCCAATCAGCCAATCAGATTGAGCTCGCATTCTATTGGCTGATCGGAACAGCCAATAGAATGCGAGCTCAATCTGATTGGCTGATTCCATCAGCCAATCAGATTTTTCCTACCTTAATTCCGATTGGCTGATAGAATCCTATCAGCCAATCGGAATTGAGGGGACGCCATCTTGGATGACGTCCCTTAAAGGAGCTGTCATTCGTGGTAGTCCGTAGGTGAAGAAGGTGGTTCTGCGTCGGCGGAAGGAAGATTCAAGACCCGGCTTGGAAGATGACTTCGCCCGGATAGAAGACCTCTTCAGCGCCTCTTTGAAGATGACATCGGCCGGATCGAAGACTTTTCTTCAGCGCCGCCTGGATGATGACTTCATCGGATGGAAGATTTCTTCAGCGCCGCTTGGAGGATTAACTTCTTCCGCTCCGGATGTCCTCTTCAGTTCCATCGGTGGCTCGGCTGAGTGAAGACAACTAAAGGTAGGATGATCTTCAGGGGATTAGTGTTAGGTATTTGTAAGGGGGGTTTGGGTTAGATTAGGGGTATGTGGGTGGTGGGTTTTAATGTTGGGGGGGTTGTATTTTTCTTTTACAGGCAAAAGAGCTGTTTTCTTTGGGGCATGCCCCCACAAATGGCCCTTTTAAGGGCTGGTAAGGTAAAAGAGCTTTGAAATTTATTTAATTGAGAATAGGGTAGGGCATTTTTTTATTTTGGGGGGGTTTGTTATTTTATTAGGGGGCTTAGATTAGGTGTAAGTAGCTTAAAATTGTTGTAATATTTTTAACATGTTTGTAACTTAATTTTTTATTTTTTGTAACTTAGCTTTTTTATTTTTTGTACTTTAGTTAGTTTATGTAATTGTATTTAATTGTAGTTATTTGTAGGTAGTTTATTTAATTAATTTAATGATAGTGTAGTATTAGGTTTAATTGTAACTTAAGTTAGGATTTATTTTACAGGTAATTTTGTATTTCTTTTAGCTAGGTAGTTATTAAATAGTTAATAACTATTTAATAACTATTCTAACTAGCTAAAATAAATACAAAGTTACCTGTAAAATAAATATAAATCCTAAGATAGCTACAATATAATTATTAATTATATTGTAGCTATCTTCGGGCTTATTTTACAGGTAAGTATTTATTTTTAAATAGGAATAATTTATTAAAGTATAGTGTAGTGTTAGGTGTAATTGTAACTTAGGTTAGGATTTATTTAACAGGTACATTTCTCTTTATTTTAGCTAGGTAAGCTATTAAATAGTTAATAACTATTTAATAGCTATTGTACCTGGTTAAAATAAATTGAAAGGTACCTGTAAAATAAAAATAAATCCTAAGATAGCTAGAATATAATTATTATTTATATTGTAGCTATATTAGGGTTTATTTTAAAGGTAAGTATTTAGTTTTAAATAGGATTCATTTAGTTAATAAGAGTTCATTTATTTAGATTTATTTAATTAATATTTAAGTTAGGGGGGCGTTAGGGTTAGGGTTAGACTTAGGTTTAGGGGTTAATAATTTTATTACAGTGGCGGCGGTGTAGTGGGGGGCATATTAGGGGTTAATAAATTTATTATAGGTGGCGACGGTGTAGGGGGGCAGGATAGGGGTTAATAGGTTTAATATAGGTTGCGGTGGGTTCAGGGAGCGGCGGTTTAGGGGTTAAACTATTTATTTAGTTGCGGAGAGGTGCGGGATCAGCAGGATAGGGATTAATAATTTTATAATAGAGGGCGACGGTGTAGGGGGGGCAGGATAGGGGTTACTAGGTATACTGTAGGTGGCAGCGGTGTCCGGGAGCGGCGGTTTAGGGGTTAATACATTTATAAGAGTTGCGGCAGGGTCTAGGAGCGGCGGTTTAGGGGTTAATACATTTATAAGAGTTGCGGCAGGGTCTAGGAGCGGCGGTTTAGGGGTTAGTAACTTTATTGAGTTGCGGGAGGCTTCGGGGGCGCCGGTATAGGGGGTAGAACAGTGTAGTTTAGTGTGAGTGCTTAGTGACAGGCTAGCAATAAAGCTAGGAAAAAGCCGAAGGGCAGCGAGATCGGATGAGTGATAACTGTCACAGTCCGCTGCTCATCGCCCCGCGGCTTTTTGACAGCTTTATTTGATAACTTAGGCGTATTTTTTCAGGTCCGCGGCGGCGATGTGAGGCGAGCTTAGGCGGGCGTATTGGGCCGTCGAAGCCAGAAAAGTAGACGGCTTAATAACTACCCCCCTAAGGTTTTATCTAGCTGTGTGGTTTCAAAAATGTGCTTGACTATTTACAGGAAGCAAAGTTTCAGGCAGGGAAAGAACTACCATTGGTGCAGCAGGTGCAGTGGTACCAGGGCCCAAGTGTGTGTGTGTGTGGTGGGGGGGGGTGCATAGCAACCATTATATACATAGGCATGTGCAGAATTTGTACAGTTCTAATGTAGGGGAGACTGTTATTAGGACACGTTTCCGGTCCATCTGTATTCACAGAGCAGCATGTATGTTATTATTTCTTACTAATGAGTTAACTTTGGGGGGAATTAAATTTGCACCCACAGAGGAAATTCTGGCTTCCAGGGTAATTGAAAATTAGGAAGTCAGACTACATACATACCTATAGACGCACACACACAGATACCCACATTAACGAACACACAGGCACCCACAGACAAACATGCATACATACAGGAATTCATAGAAATCCACATGCACATAAAGGTATGTGATTTGGAGGGTGTTATTTAGAGATACAGTTTGCCACACACATACTACACATAGATAGTACAGACACTCACTACACACTCACATAAAAAACACAAATAATCACCTAGATTACGAGTTTTGCGTTAGAGAGTTAGAGGCTATGCGGTGCTAACGAGCAGTTTATGCTCACCGCTCACTTACAGACAGCACTGGTATTACAGGTTTTCACAAACCCGGCGTTAACCGCAAAAAAGTGATCGTAGAGCAAAATTTTGCTCCACATATCACCTCAATACCAGCGCTGCTTACGTTAGCGGTGAGCTGACTGAACATACTCGTGCACGATTTCCCCATAGGAATCAATGGGGGAGAGCCGGCTGAAAAAAAAAACTAACACCTGCAAAAAAGCAGCGTTTAGCTCCTAACGCAGCCCCATTGATTCCAATGGGGAAAATACATTTATGTCTACACCTAACACCCTAGCATTAACCCCGAGTCTAAACACCCCTAATCTAACATTTATTAACCCCTAATCTGATGATTCCGACATCGCCGACACCTACATTATATTGATTAACCCCTAATCTGCTGCTCCGGACACCGCCACCACCTACATTATACTTATGAACCCCTAATCTGCTGCCCCCAACATCGCCAACACCTACATTATATTTATTAACCCCTAATCTGCCGCCCCCAATGTCGCTGCAACCTACCTACACTTCTTAACCCCTAATCTGCCGGCCCAACGTCGCCACCACTATATTAAAGTTATTAACCCCTAAATCTAAGTCTAACCCTAACCTTAACACCCCCTAACTTAAATATAATTTAAATAAATCTAAATAAAATTACTATTATTACCTAAATAATTCCTATTTAAAACTAAATACTTACCTATAAAATAAACCCTAAGATAGCTACAGTATAACTAATAGTTACATTGTATCTAGCTTAGGGTTTATTTTTATTTTACAGGCAAGTTTGTATTTATTTTAACTAGATAGAATAGTTATTAAATAGTTATTAACTATTTAAAAACTACCTTGTTAAAATAAAGACAAATTTACCTGTAAAAAAAAAACCCTAACCTAAGTTACAATTACACCTAACACTACAATATAATTAAATGAATTCCCTAAATTATATACAATTAAATACAAATAAATAAAATTATCTAAAGTACAAAACAACAAACACTAAATTACAGAAAATAATAAACAAATTACAAGATTTTTAAACTAATTACACCTAATCTAATCCCCCTAACAAAATAAAAAAGCCCCCCCCCTAAAAAAAAAGCCCTACCCTACACTAAATTACAAATGGCCCTTAAAAGGGCCTTTTGCAGGGCATTGCCCCAAAGTAATCAGCACTTTAATCCCCCCCCCAACATTAAAACCCACCACCCACACAACCAACCCTACTCTAAAACCCACCCAATACCCCCTTAAAAAAACCTAACACTAACCCTTTGAAGATCACCTTACCGGGAGAAGTCTTCATCCAAGCCAGGCGAAGTGGTCCTCCAGATGGGCAGAAGTCTTCTTCCAGATGGCATCTTCTATCTTCATCCATCTGGCATGGAGCGGGTCCATCTTCAAGACATCTGGCGTGGAGCATCCTCTTCCATCAAAGTCTTCTTACTAAATGATGGTTCCTTTAAGTGACGTCATTCAAGATGGCATCCCTTCAATTCTGATTGGCTGATAGAATTCTATCAGCCAATCGGAATAAAGTTAGAAAAAATCTTATTGGCTGATTGGAACAGCCAATAGAATGCCAGCTCAATCCTACTGGCTGATTGGATCAGCCAATAGGATTAAACTGCAATCCTATTGGCTGATAGCATCGCCAATAGGATTTGTTCTACCTTAATTCCGATTGGCTGATAGAATTCTATCAGCCAATCAGAATTGAAGGGACGCCATCTTGGATGACGTCACTTAAGGAACCGTCATTTAGTAAGAAGACTTCAATGGAAGAGGATGCTCCGCGCCGGATGTCTTGAAGATGGACCCGCTCCGCGCCGAATGGATGAAGATAGAAGATGCCGTCTGGATGAAGACTTCTGCCCGTCTGGAGGAAAACTTCGCCCGGCTTGGATGAAGACTTCTCCCGGCTTCGTTGAGGACTTCGGCTCGGTTGGGTGAAGACTTCTCCCAGTAAGGTGATCTTCAAGGGGTTAGTGTTAGTTTTTTTTAAGGGGGTATTGGGTGGGTTTTAGAGTAGGATTGGTTGTGTGGGTGGTGGGTTTTAATGTTGGGAGGGGATTTGTACTTTTTTTACAGGTAAAAGAGCTGATTATTTTGGGGCAATGCCCCGCAAAAGGCCCTTTTAAGGGCTATATTTAGTTTAGTGTAGGGTAGGGTTTTTTTATTTTGGGGGAGCTTTTTTATTTTGCTAGGGGATTAGATTAGGTGTAATTAGTTTAAAAATCTTGTAATTTGTTTATTATTTTCTGTTTGTGTTTGTTTTTTTGTAATTTAGATAATTTTATTTATTTGTATTTAATTGTATTTAATTTAGGGAATTAATTTAATTATAGTGTAGTGTTAGGTGTAATTGTAACTTAGGTTAGGTTTTATTTTACAGGTAAATTTGTCTTTATTTTAACTAGGTAGTTATTAAATAGTTAATAACTATTTAATAATTATTCTACCTAGTTAAAATAAAAACAAACTTGCCTGTAAAATAAAAATAAACCCTAAGCTAGATACAATGTAACTATTAGTTATATAGTAGCTAGCTTAGAGTTTATTTTATATGTAAGTATTTAGTTTTAAATAGGAATTATTTAGGTGTTAGGGTTAGACTTAGATATAGAGGTTAATAACTTTAATATAGTGGCGGTGACGTTGGGGGCGGCAGATTAGGGGTTAAAAAATATAGGTAGGTGTCGGCGATGTTAGGGACAGCAGATTAGGGGTTAATAATATTAAATTAGTGTTTGCGATGCGGGAGTGCGGCGGTTTAGGGGTTAATATATTTATTATAGTGGCGGCGATGTCCGGTACAGCAGATTAGGGGTTAAACATTTATTTAAGTGTTTGTGATATGGGGGGGGGCTCGGTTTAGGGGTTAATAGGTAGTTTATGGGTGTTAGTGTACTTTTTAGCACTTTAGTTAAGAGTTTTATGCTACGGCGTTGTAGTGTAAAACTCTTAACTACTGACTTTAAAATGCAGTACCAGTGTTGACAGGAGAGGGTCTACCGCTCACTTTTTGGCAGACTCGTAATACCGGTGCTATGCAAGTCCCATTGAAGAAATAGGATACGCAATTGACGTATGTGGATTTGTGGTATTTCCAAGTCTGGCCAAAAAAGTGAGTGGTACACCTGTACTTGCAAGACTCGTAATACCAGCGGGCGTTAAAAAGCAGCGTTGGGACTGGCCAATGCTGCTTTTTAAGCCTAACGCCAAACTCGTAATCTAGCCGTATAATAATATATTCAATACACTACACATTTGTGGGACAACTACATACACCATATATCTATACATAGAGAGACATAAACTTTTTATTTTTTATTTTTATGTATGTGTGTGTTTTCTGGGACAAACAAAAATACTGCATAGCGATATAGCACTGAAAAGACAGTAATGTGGATATATAGGCATTTGACGATACTTTTGTAAATTTCTTTATCATAGTGTTAATAAATTAATTTGCAAAAAATTTAGATGGCAGCATACAAACAGTAGAGAGCCATGTCTAGTCTCCAAATCATCAACTAAAAGGTTATTGTTCTGGCCGCTAGCAGGGGGTGTCAATCAACCCAATCGTATTTGATCAGGTTGATTTCTGTCTGCCGCCTCAGAGCACGGGGCATCAAGCTCCGTACCGAGCTTGATAAATATGCCCCTAAGTCTTCTCCTATAATGCCTGATGAGGTTTCAGAATACATGGCAAGGGATCTGAGAATGTTCCTCCATACAGAATCTCTCCAGATACTTCAAATTTAGAGGTTGATTCTGGTGGACTCTCCTCTTCAGTTCATCCCACAGGTTTCCTATGGGGTTAAAGTCAGGAGACTGAGATGGCCATGGCAGGACCTTGATTTTGTGGTCAGTAAATATTTTTGTTGTTGATGTTGATGCATGTTTTGGATCACTGTCCTGCAGGAAGATCCAACCACAGCCCATTTAAGCTTTCATGTATCCTAATAAAATGTCAGGTCCTCTGGCAGAAAAACAGCCCTAAAACATTAAAGAGCCACCACCATATTTAGGCATGGGCATGAGGTACTGTTCCATATGGCTACCTCTCTGTGTGTGCCAAACCCACCTTTGGTGTTTATTGTCAAAACGCTCTGTTTTGGTTTCATCTGACCATAGAACCCGATCCCATTTGGAGTTTCAGTAGTGTCTGGTCAACTGAAGATGCTTGAGTTTGTTTTTAGATGATAGTAGAGGCTTTTGTCTTGAAAGGCTTCCAAATTACTTGTGGTGATGTAGGTGAAGTCGTATTTTAGTTTTAGAGACTTTCTGACCCCAAGACGCAACTAACTACTGCGATTCTCCAGCTGTGATTCTTTTTTTTTATTCTTTATTTTCCATTTGAACAGAGGAACATCCATGCATCGCAAACTTTGTCTACAATCATAAAAATATGTCAAAACTATACAGCAGAATATTTTTCGTTCTAGATGAAAAAATAAAGATTACATTACATACTGCATGTAGTTCAACAACAACATTATCTAAATCAGAGAAAAGAGCAGCAGACAAGTGACAATATAATCTTTTGGAACTAATCAATACAGTCTTTGTACTCTGTTACATTTTTTCATTATAAACTGGAAATCGGGGGGAAAAAGAAAGAGGGAAGAAGGGAGAGAGAAGAAAAAAAAAGGGGGAACACCCCCCCTAACACTCTGAAAAAAGTTAAAAAAAATTGTTCCAAAAAAAAAAATCTTAGCACCCAGGTGGGAAAGTGCTTAGCACTCAAAGGGTTAAACTATCCTCTTCACAGTGTATCGAGACAGTATATATACAAATCCTCTTTCAGGTTAAATGGAACTTCTTAATTATTGCACTGATGGTGGAAATAGGCATCTTCAAAGCTTTTGCTATTTTTTTATAGCCACTTCCCATTTTGTGAAACTCAGCAACCTTTTGCCACACATCTCAGCTATATTGCTTGGTCTTACCCATTGTGATAAATGACTAAATGAATTTGGCCTATGTGTTACCTCATATTTATGCCCCACGTGAAACAGGAAGTCATAGTTGAACAATTTCTTTTTCCTAGTCACCCAGGTTTACTAAAAAATGTTTTTCCATGTGAATTTATAGGGGTACAAATAATTGGGGCACACGTATATTTAAAAAGATTTTGGGGTGTTAAACATGTCTTGTGTTTGCAATTGTTTGATATCCATGAGAGCAGACTAATTTTGTGTATTTTGGTAACAAAGATCAAAAGGTTAAACAATAAAGACAAATTTTCCAGCCTTCTTTGCACCAAGGGTGCCAATGTTAGTGGAGGGCACTGTATTTATATATAGAGGTTATATAAGGTTAAGCACTCACTGGACTGCAGTCATCTGCAGTCATCAGTCCAGTGAGTGCTTAACCTTTCTAAAATTATTGCAACGCTTTATAGCACCCTGGCAGCTGTTGACGGATGGTGAGAGTGCACACACTCACAACATAAAAAAAAAAATATATATATATATATATATATATATACACACATACACACACTCACCGGCCACTTTATTAGGTACACCTTGCTAGTACCAGGTTGGACCCCCTTTTGCCTTCAGAACTGCCTTAATTCTTTGTGGCATAGATTCAACAAGGTGTTTGAAACATTCCTCAGAGATGTTGGTCCATATTGACATAATAGCATCACGCATTTGCTGCATATTTATCAGTTGCACATCCATTAAGAGAATCTCCAGTTCCACCATATCCCAAAAGCGCTCTATTGGATTGATATCTGGTGACTGTGAAGGCCATTGGAGTATAGTGAACTCATTGTCATTTTCAAGAAGCCAGTTTGAGATGATTTGAGCTTTGTGACATGGTGCATTATCCTGCTGGATGTAGCCATCAGAAGATGGGTACACTGTAGTCATAAAGAGATGGACATGGTCAGTAACAATACTCAGGCAGGCCGTGGCATTTAAATGAGGCTCAAATGGTACTAAGGGACCCAAAGTTTGCCAAGGAAATATCTCCCACACCATTAAACCACCACCACCAGCAGCCTAAACTGTTGATACAAGGCAGGATGGATCCATGCTTTCATGTTTATGCCAAATTCTGAATCTACCATCTGAATGTTGCAGCTGAAATCGAGACTAGACCAGGCAACATTTCTCCATTCTTCTATTGTCCAATTTTGATGAGCCTGTGCTAATTGTAGCCTCAGTTTCCTGTTCTTAACTGACAGGAGTGGCACCCGGTGTGGTCTTTTGCTACTGCAGCCCATCTGATTCAAGGTTCGATGTGTTGTGCATTTAGAGATGGTATTCTGCATACCTTGGTTGTAACGAGTGGTTATTTGAGTTACTGTTGCCTTTCTATCATCTTGAACCAGTCTGCCCATTTTCCTCTGAAATCTGACATCAACAAGGTATTTTCGTCCATACAACTGCTGCTCACTGGATATTTTCTCTTTTTCTGACCATTCTCTGTAAACCCTAGAGATGGTTGTGTGAGAAAATCCCAGTGAATGAGCAGTATTTTAAAATACTCAGACCAGTCTGTCTGGCAACAACAACCATGCCACGTTCATTTTCAATATAAAATTTCTATTTATTGTACACTATATTTTTTTTTGCATAAATGTTTTGTAGATGATCTATTTATATAGCCCATCTAGGAGTGTTTTTGTAACAATTATAGTTTTGCTTATATTTTAATAACATTGTGCTGATTTTCAGACTATTAAAGCCCCAAATTCATAGACACAGGTCTACAGATCCCTACTGCTATTGTTTGTCTAATCTGTAGTTTCATATGCAGGGAAGGGAGGATGGGGTAAGTATCTGGTCTGTTTGTTTTCCCAGCCCCTTTCACTTGGTGTCCCAGCCTAACCTCATCAACAGTGCCAAACTGGGAGTTAAAAAAGTAAGTTTTTAAAATGATTTATACTGGATTTTTAGATCTTAGTATCTGTGCATATTTGTCGTTATATTAGTGTCTATTACATGCAGTTATATGAAAATTGGTGTACACTGTCCCTATAATAAGAGAGCGGATAATTATGGTGAAATCAATGCTGAGCATAGATATCAATATTACCTGTGTCATTTTAGGACAGAAACCAGGAACAAATCTGTTGTTAAGGGGTTAAAGGTACATGAAGCTCAAGCTGAGTAGCAGCATCTCTTGGAAGTTCCGCAAAGTATATAGGAAAATAGGCACTTTTAAGCCTTTATATAATTTGGACTAAAGTTTATCCAGTCTCTGAAGTACTCAACCACTACCTGCTGCATTTGTAGTAGGGAACTCTCCCTTTATTTCAACCCCTAGAACATGCATTTGAGCTTCGTCTGATGACCCGGCCGGTTCCTAGCCTACCTTCTGAGACGAACTCTGCTGCACAAACTCTCAGGCCTGATTCACAGAAGCAGCTCGCACTACCTACCTACGACCCTGGAGGGTCAGGGCTCCACTCTGAGGCCGTTACTGCCACATCATCAGAGCCAGATCTTGAGGCCGGGTGAGAGGGGAGATCTCTCTGTAGTCAATTAGCGTCTGGGAACGAGTCTGCCCAGGAGTCCTGAGACATCTCTACCGCCCATCGCCCAGAAAATGACTGCCGCACCAAACTCCAGAATTGCAACCTCCTTGAGGATATAACCCTCACTGAACTTATCGAAGCGCTTGTAGTGTGAGGGCCTCCTCTTTAGTCCAGTGGCGCGAAAGACCACCATCTTGCTATCCACTCTGCACTTCAAGGTTCTGGTTGCGGTGCCACACAGAAGAGACAGCCAATCTGCTTATTGAGCTCCATGAAGGCCTGCACTCCCCAGCACCTATTCCTTCATAAGTTCTCACTTAATTTGTGCTCAGGGGGACACGGCCCAGTTTGCATGGGGATTATAAGGACTGAATCATCTAAACGCTAGAGGCCCTAGCTCCACAGTGTACAAGCAGCACATAAAAGGCCCTAATACTGCCCAGGGTATACACTTTCCCCCTGATCAAGGTACATTTGAACGGCTTATTATAGATTGTATAGTCTGGCATATGACCAAGGCCTTCCCATGTGCCTACTTGGAATCTCCTTAAACCTCCATATCTGGAGGGTACCTCTCTGCACAACCTGGGCGCACAGCAACTACAACACACACTGCATCTTGTCCCCTTAGTGAGTGGCCTTTCTTCACCTGAAAGGGCCTGGCTTAGGCGCCTTCAGTAATGATCTGCACATAGAGGCCTATCTACTGTCATCCTACAAAACAGAGAACCACTCAAATACGCCTCTACTCTATTGCCACGTGGGTGGTCTACCTCGCGAAACCCTTAGGCCCGCACACTGACACTTTTTTTTTTACTAGTGACAACAGTGGTCTCTGACTTTTTCACTGCACGAGTGTAGGAGACTGGACCTGATAGCCCCACCCCGCCTGGACTTTACCGACTAACTCTCTATCAAGAGTATTCCCTCGTAAGGGAGTGAAAACCCATACAGGGTACACACACTAAGGAACATTACAGAGTTTGCACTTTACTTGATGCTCAGGTGAGGACCCTCAGCCAGGCTTCTTATTAATAGACTTAACTAGGTCTGTTTACGGACCTTCCATGCCAGAAGTTCAGGGTTCCGCTCCAGTGTGGATGCTCCTATTGTGGTGAGCAACTGCCTAGACCTTCAGCTGTGTGTTCCTGCCGCCCTACCCAGCTGACCTGGAACTAATCCTATACCACTATTGCAGCCTAAATAAGAGGTGACATTACGCTTAGACCTTACTGAACACGAAATAGCAGCGGGTGATCTCTGAATTTGAGGTGCAGTCTATATCTTCTTGTGAATCCCTGACCCCCCCTTTCTGCACAGAGGATACCTGCCCACACATCCCCCCTCTTGACCTTCACAAAGTCACGTAACCTCAAGAAAGCCTTAAACCTTTATATCTATCAGAAAGCCCTTTTTTGTATCGTTTTTCTGTCTGATGTGCCTACTCCTCACCACCATGGGGTAAAACCCCATATCTAGGCCCTGCTGAACCTGGGATACACTTCTCACAGGGGAAGAACACAGTCATACAATAAAGCCTACTTCTACGCAAATTCCTGGATCTTCTTTATACTCTCTTACAGCAATGTCCCAAGCATTCAAAAGAAAACAAAAGGGAGCCACTGCACTGAAACGTACAGTTGTTGAACACTTTCACCATCAAGCAATGTCCACCCACACCTCATCTGAGGACGAAGGCCTGGAGAATTTCAATACCCATCACTCCCAAAATCTCTCAGCAACAAATAACCGACCTGAACCTCTCCACCACAATGGACCTCTTACTGTGGATTCTATAAAAGCACTCTTGGCGAACCACCACTCTCCAAAAAATTTGATAAGAGCCATGTAGAGCTCAAAAAGGACATTGCAGGTATTAGTGACAGAATTGATACCCTTGAGGGCAAACAGGAAGACCTAGCAATAGACCATGTGAGCCTCCTCAACTACTCTCAAAATCTAGCTAACCAGATCACTGATCTCGAGTCCAAACTAGCTGATTTAGAAGATAGTTCCAGGAGGAACAATGTGTGGATCAGAGGAATACCAAAAAACAATAGGCCCTCAAGACCTAAAGGGCTATCTCTTGGAACTTTTTACAGCTGTGCTCGGCTCCACAAGTGACTCTGAGTCACTGATGGACAGGGCTCATAGAGCACTACGCCCTAGGAATATGGAAGGAGATAAACCACGAGACGTCATCATCCTCCTCCATTATTTTACGTTCAGGGAAAAACTACTGAGGGCGGCGGTGAGAGAGGGAGCACTTACAGATAAGTTTGCAGACCTTCAGATATTCCCAGATCGCTCCCCGCACACCCTCCAACTACGGCGGAACTTCCAGTTCTGCACTAAGATCCTGAGAGACAAAGGAATAAAATATAGATGGGGTTTTCCTGTCCGGTTGTTCATCACGAAAGAGGGTCAGCAGTTTATTGCCTCATCCATACAGCAAGCCAGAGAACTCCTGCAGAGATGGGATCTCCTCCCAGGCGATCCTGTGGCCCCTCCCGCAGTAGTTCCCCCACAGAACCTGAGAGCATCAGCAGCTGGGTGGCGCCTCCTCCCGCAGGGACCCCTTCCACCAAATTAGAGACGCTCTGTTAACGAAGACCCTACACCCTCTACACAAGTGATAAAGGCTTACCTGTGATGATTTAGTCCAGTATCAGGACTCTTTTCTTTGTTTCTTTCCCCTCTTCTCCCCTCTCCTCGCCCCCTCCCTGCCTCCACTCTTCTATACTCCCCTTCCCTCCCCACTCCTTCCTTTTCCCCTTTAGCCCTTCCCTTACCTTCCCCTCTACTTTTACTCTCTCATTAAGCCCGCAGAACTTGGTCGCGTCCTACTCTTTTAAGGACTATCTTTAATATTGAATTATTTTCTCTGATGTATCTAGTTAAATGTCAACACCTGTTCTCCTATGCTGTTACTAGTGATCTAATCCCCCTCACAGAAATGTTTAATTGTACTTATGTATGGCAAGAGGTCCCCCCAGAACATGAAAGGGAGATACATAATTGAGTTCTTACTGTATGAGAGTCATTCCCTCTCCTCTATGGTCCCTCCTGCCTGAGGAGGCCCCAACTCCTCCCCTGTGGTCTCCTATACCCTTGTCCATCCCGCCCTCTTTCCCTTATTCCCCTTGCTCCTGTCATCATTTATTCCCTTCCTTTCCCTTACCCTCTCCTCCCTCTCCCTTTCTCCTTCCCCCTCCCTCCCTCTCCCTTTCTCCTTCCCCCTCCCTCCCTCTCTCTCCTCCCTCCCCTTCTCTCCCTTCCCTCTCTCCCCTTTTCCCTACCTCCTCTTTCTTCCCCCCTTCTTTCCCCCATTCCTTATCCCCTTAACCTTTTCATTCCCTCTCAGTTTTTCCCCTCCTTCCCAGTAGGCGAGATAGGGTCCTATTGACAAGGTTATTAGTATATATTGCCGCTGCCCTAAGCCGGGGGGATGGGGGGAGGTGACTGGATTTGTGGGTTGAGATTTGAGAGCTGAGCCAGATTACCTGGACGATCTAAACTGTTAATATAATTACTTGAGTGTGTTAAAATGTTTATATTGTTAAGTTCATAATGTTATCTTTATCCTTTCCCTACATATTATACTGCAACTGCAGTCTGTACTCACATCCATAGTTATCAGCAGTGTTATTCTCCCAGAGAGTTTCACTTGTATTGCAATTCAGCAGTAACCAGTATTGCCTATAGCTGTGCTGTTTCACGACTATAACTCACTATTTCATCAAATCACAATTGTTACTCTCATGCTACTTATACATAGTGGCTACCTTGCAACAATGTGATACAAACCATTTATATCAAGGTTACATATAATTTGATTCAACTAGTTCTGCAGCTTAGATCCCAACAGTAGTAATCCTGACAGGGAGAATTGAAGGAAGTACAGAAAACTCCAAACATATCTTAGCATAATACTAAGCCCAATGGATCCAGCAGAACTACCACAATTTGTTTATAACCTGTCTCAGAAAGTGGACAAACTAGCTCAGGGACTCAGAGAGTTACAGGTTGAAAATCAAACCCTCAGAGGAATAATGAAAGAGACCATGGCACAAAAGGGCACTGTTCCTGACTCATCACCGGAGCCCCAAGTCTCACTACCCGAAACTTTCGCAGGCAACAGGAAGTCTTATCGACAATTCAAGAATGCTTATAACCTCCTGTTTAACCTCAAACCAAAGACCTACAATTCTGATAGAATAAGAGTTCTTACAATAGTCTCTTTTCTTATGGGTGAATCCCGCGTATGGGCAGACACATTCTATGAGAATAATGATCCCATACTCTTTTCCTTGCATGTTTTCTACGCGACTATGAATGAACTATACCAGGACAGTGATGTTCAACTCACTGCTGAGGCGAAGATGAGAGCCCTCCGACAAGGCCACCGAGCAGTAGAAGTGTACATTACTGAGTTTAAGCAATACGCCTCTGATTCACAGTGGAATGCCATAGCATTGCGTAATCAGTTCAGGTTGGGACTTTCGGACCAGATTAAGGATGAGTTGGCACGACTAGACATGCCCAACACCATAGAAGCATTGATGAAACTGGTCATACAAATTGACAGAAGGTTGAGAGAAAGGAAACAGGAGCGTTGTTCATCTGATAATTCCGTTAAAACTTCCCACAGTTTCCCGCAACAGCCCACACCTAATAAGCCTACTGAAGAGCCCATGGACTTGGGAATTATTAGAGGACCCTTGTCAACACAAGAGAGATCCCATAGAAGGAACCTGCAATTATGCATGTATTTTGCCAATCCATCACATATAGTGAAGGACTGCCCTCTGTTGATCAAGACTAGGAAAAGTAAGTGTCATATACATACTGCTCATCCTACTGTTAATGAAAACCCCCCTTACTGTCATATTCCTTTACTCCTACAGTGGCACCAAAAGAGACTGTGCACTGAGGCAATTGTCGACTCCAGAGCCAATGGGAGCTACATTGATAAAGATCTAGTTGAAAAAATAAAATTCCATTTGTGTGTAAGCAGAAACCCATCTACATTCGAGTTATTTATGGTACCCCCATTAAGGCAGGTCCAATTACACACCATACAATACCCCTTCAAATACAGACATCTTCCGGACACACTGAGTACCTATGTCTAGACATTATTCCTTCCCCGCTTTTCCCTGTAGTTATAGGTTTAAGTTGGCTACAACTACACCAACCAATGATCCACTGGAAGGATTTACAAGTGGACTTAAACTCTTCTTTTTGTCAGAAGTCCTGTTACCCCCAACAAACATTTCTCCTACAAGTGGCAGAGCACCATGAAAACCTGCCACGGAATATTCGGATTACTCCGATGTTTTCAGCAAAACACAAGCCGAAGCTTTACCCCCCCATAGACAGTATGACTGTCCTATAGAACTACAACCAGGAGCGACAATACCCTATGGTCATCTTTACCTACTTAGCCAACCCGAACTGGACCATTTGAAGATATATCTCAATGATAACTTAAAAAAGGCTTCATAAGACCATCTACCTCACCGGCTGGTGCAGGAATATTCTTTGTCAAGAATAAGACACAAAAGTCCAAACCGTTCAGGATTGGCATCAGTCCAAGGATAAGAAAGAATTACAAAGATTCCTCGGGTTTGCCAACTACTATAGGAAGTTCATTAGGAACTTCTCCCAAATAGCCAAACCCCTGACCCGCCTTACAAGATCTACTGCCCCATTCAGATGGAATGCCGACGCAAAAGTAGCCTTCGATATTCTCAAAAAACGATTCACTACCGCACCTATTCTACACTACCCTTATCCAACTCAACAATATATTCTGGAAGTCGACTCATCGGATTATTGGCGCAGTGCTTTCTCAGCACCAGTCACCATCAGCTCCTATTCACCCCATTGCTTATTTCTCCAAAGTCATGACTTCTGCAAAAGCACATTATGCCATCGGGGAGAAAGAATTACTTGCAATAAAACGCTCTCTAGAACACTGGAGACATCTCCTAGAGGGTACAGAGATGCCCATACAGATATTCACAGATCATACAAATCTGGAGTATCTTCAAGCAGAAAGACTTTTTCCTCTCGCCAGGTTCGGTGGAGCCTATATTTTACCAGGTTTAACTTCAACATCGTATATAGATCAGCAAAACAGAATGGCAAAGCAGACACATTGTCGCGTAAAGATTTAAAAGACAATACAGCCACTGAACATGGTACTATCATCTCTGCCGATCGCTTTATAGGTCTTACACCAACATTCTCCAGAGCACTAAAGAGATATTTACGAGACGAAAAGGACATCACAGGCTACAACCTCTACAAAGACCCAGAAGAACTGCTCTTCCAAGGAGACAAGTTATACATACCCACACCACTAAGACCCCAGATCTTGAAACATTTCCATGATTCCCCCGCTGCCAGACATCAAGGAATTGGGCAAACATTAGAGAAGGTATCCAGAAACTTCTTGTAGCACTCCTAGGTCAAATAATCATAAAGTTTGGATAAATATCACTGTCTATTCACTAAGGAATAAGTGAGTTGAAGACAAGACCAGTTAAACTAATTAAAATATAACTTTTATTGGGGTAAAAAATAAAATAGGATAGAAAATAAAAAAAACACTCTTGGGTACCGACTGTAGTACATATATACGTATCTCAGGTAATTGATCCTATTATATATTATAAGAATACCAATCCTTGTAGTAAGTAGTACAATGGATCTTAGTATGTGTGTGAGTGTGATTGATATTGGACAATATTAATAGTCCATGAATATAATGACTCCAATATCACTCTGAATACCACTTGAATATTTGTGTCATATCCACAAATATATGAGATCACAATGAAAGAAAAGCTACTGAGAGCAGGTGTTTCTACTGAATATAATACGTCAATGGTAGTTAAGAGATGGCGAGTTATAATATTACAGGATAATGTCTCCGAATGTGACCGCAATGGATAAGAGCAATTTAGCTAAATATAAGGTATGCAGAATACTCAACCTGTATATGTAGTATGCTAACACCTACAAAATATATAGTGGATTGAATGAGTGGGCTTATATAAAGCCTATTGATCATGTGTTTGTACACTTCATTCTCAGTGACCTTAGCCTGTGCTTAGAATAAAGCAATAGCGGTGAATTCTTCATCTGCAATGAAAGTAAATCTTAGCATATATGGTGACTCAAATAAATTAGAGATGCAAATAGATTATACTTTATAAAGGCTCAATAATATAGGAGGTGTATGGTTGCCCGGTTTGAGAATACCACAGCAAAGATGCTATTTGTAGCAATTAAAGCTAGTTAAATTGACAGCTCAGTCTCAACACTTATAATTCATGTAATAATTCACTCTGTAGTAAGCCGTGCTAGCTTGTACTGAATGTGTATATGTTATATTATTTTGCTGTGATAGAGACCAGACTAAATTGCAGAATTTGCAGTAACTTAAAAGTAATATGTAGAATTCTCCTTACAAATATCTTACGGACCGAGGCTGAAGAGTATAATTATAATTGTCTTACACAGCTTGTAAATGCCGTAACTTGGATTTGACATACAATAGTAAAGTCAGGTTAGTTTAACAGCCCCTGTCTCAAGCACCTTGTTATTAGTTACTAGATTCTCTACCGTAATGGATAGTAACACCCCATGCTCGATATATGTAATATACTCTTATTGCTGTTGCGGTCTTATGCAAATATATGGAGCGTGTGTGGATTCACTCCGAGCCAAAACTGAATATCAGAAGAATGTTTATCTTGCACAGCTTGTAAGTGCCAAGATATGGTTGTAATATGCGATTCTTAAATTAAATGAGCTTAACAGCCCCATCCAGTGCTTGGTGTGTGTGTTTTATACTATGATATGATTACGACCTTATGCAGAGTTTTTGAAGTATATTGTCGTTATAATTACAATCAAAGCCAATGATCAATAGGCTTTATATAAGTCCACTCATTGACTCGACTATATATTTTGTAGGTGTTAGCATACTACATACACAGCTTCAGTATTCTGCATACCTTATATTTAGCTAAATCGCTCTTATCCATTGCGGGCACATTCGGAGACATTATCCTGTAATATTATAACTCGCCATCTCTTAACTACCATTGACTTATTATATTCAGTACAAACACCTGATCTCAGTAGCTTTTCTTTCATTGTGATCTCATATATTTGTGGATATGACACAAATATTCAAGTGGTATTCAGAGTGATATTGGACTCATATTCATGGACTATTACGGATTGGTATTCTTATAATATATAATAGGATCAATTACCTGAGACACGTATATTTGTACTACAGTCGGTACCCAAGAGTGTTTTTAATTTCCTATCCTATTTTATTTTTGACCCCATTAAAAGTTATATTTTAATTAGTTTAACTAGTTTAACTGGTCTTGTCTTCAACTCACCTATTCCTTAGTGAATAGACAGTGATATTTATCCAAACTTTATGATTATTTGACCTAGGAGTGCTACAAGTGTATTCTTTTTCTCTTTTTGATATACTCAAGCTAGTTATACACAGCACCCACACCCTGCCAAACTTAGTGGCGAGTTATTGGGTATTTAGGTCTATCCTATCCTAGTAGTGCCATTGGTATTCTTTGACTAATCCAGAAACTTCTGGTGGCCTCACATGAAAACCACTGTCACAGAATACATCCGTAGTTGCACAATTTGTGCCACATCCAAGAATGATACCAATAGACCCTATGGCTACCTCATGCCAATACAAATACAAGAAAGACCTTGACAACACGCGGGACTAGGTTTTATTGTAGATCTTCCTAGATTGGAGAAAAAAACCACAATTCTAGTGGTCGTAGACCTCTTCAGTAAGATGGCACACTTCATACCATATCAGAAACTACCAACCTCTTTCGAGACGGCACAGCTTTTCTTACAACATATCATCAGACTGCATAGCATACCTCCCATACTGAACTCAGACCATGAAACTCAATTCACCTCTAGGTTCTGGAAATAGTTATGTAAGCTTCTACAGATTGATCACCGCTATAGCACTTCCTTCCACCCCCAAACTAACGGCCAAATAGAATGAGTCAATCAATGGCTAGAGCAGTATCTCCGATGTTTTTGTACTCAACACCAAACCAATTGGCTACAGTTACTTCCCATGGCTGAATATGCATACAACGACTCCATCAATTCCAGCGGATTCTGCGGATACAGGGGCAACGTCACCTCAGGATGATGAGCTAACAAACACCTTAAAGGAAACATTCGGAACACTGCGCCACAATATTACACAGTCACAAGACTTACAAAAATGATACTACAATTTAAGAAGACGTTCACCCGCTTCCTTGTCTGGTTACCGACAAAAAACCTAAGATTGCAAATACCATCTAAGAAATTAGGGAAGTTGTATATGGGACCCTTTCCCATCCTGAAAGTAGTTAACCCAAATGCTGTGACCCTAGAACTCCCTCCTGCCATGCATGTCCATCCCACCTTTCATGTATCTTTACTTAAACCAGCAGGACAGATGAGGGATACCACTCCCGTACTCCCACCAGCACCAGTCCTACCGGCATCAAATGAATATGAGGTCCAAACACTACTAGACTCCAGACATAGGGGTGGTCACCTCGAATACTTAGTTCATCGGAAAGGGTTCTCCAGTGAGGATGATTCATGGGAACCCTTCACAAACCTTTGTGTACCCAAACTGGTGTCTCTATTCCATCGCCGACACCCTGATCGTCCCAGACCTCAAGTAGTGGGACCCCTTGCTTGATGAGGGGGTGATGTCAGAACTGTTCCTTTAAGGAGTCCCCTCCCACAGAGGCTATAAATTCCCAATGCACATGTAACCAGGTGCTTAGTATTCTGTTAGCAAATCCTGGTGTAAGCTGAACACTTACCTGCAGCCAGTTTTCACTCTTGCTTCCTGACCTCATTGTTTAAGAACTTTTCTGCTACTTTGTTACCTCAGCACACGCTCTCTTAGAGCAGGATCTGCAATCCAAACTAAGTACACAGGCTACGCTGAGAAGCAGGCACTTAGAACTAACTCCAGTTCATCCTATGCTGCTTCTACCAGCTGGGTTTCTAACTCACACCACAAAAGGGATACAGCACATACCTTCGGAGCATTATATGTACAGATTCCAGTAACACCGCAGACTCCCCCCTGTGACGTAACAGGAGTTTTCCCTGCCATCAAATGCATACGCTCTGAGAATAGAGCTGGTGGATTCCTCGCTCTGCTTACAGACTTAACGGACAGTGCTTCTTCTCCTGTGGAGTAACAGGGGAACCTCAGCACGAGTAGTTTCAAGCAGGAGTCCGATAGCACAGGACCCATTTAGCCACGCCCCCACCGACACCTCCAATATTCACAAGGATCTTTCTCAAGCTCCATCGTGTTACCTAACTGCCAGCAGTAACTGCAACTGCAGTCTGTACTCACATCCATAGTTATCAGCAGTGTTATTCTCCCAGAGAGTTTAACTTGTATTGCAATTCAGCAGTAACCAGTATTGCCTATAGCTGTGCTGTTTCACGACTATAACTCGCTATTCCATCAAATCACAATTGTTACTCTCATGCTACTTACACATAGTGGCTACCTTGCAACATTGTGATACAAACCATGTATAACAAGGTTACATATAATTTGATACAGCTAGTTCTGCAGCTGAGATCCCAACAGTAGTAATCCTGACAGGGAGAATTGAAGGAAGTACAGAAAACTCCAAACATATCTTAACCTAAACACATATTCCCTAATGCCCTTCTGACCCTTATTTCCACACATACTAATACTGAGATTTCTGGAACAACCTTTGAAGTTAGTACGTTGACCAACTGCCTTGCCTCCCTTAAAGGGAAATTAAAGTTAAGGATATTCCTCCACAATGCTGTTCCTTTATCCTACTTCCCCATCCTCTCCGTTTTAGGAACCATAACTGTTACCATACCTGAGTAAAATGTTGAAAAGTTGTTATATTCGCATCTATTCCCGACCGAACTCTATAACCCCTAGGTCAGGTCTGATGCTTCGTTTTGTATTTACCAGAATTTTCACAAAATAAAAAAACTTTAAATTAAAAGGTACATGAAGCCTCAATTTTTTATTTCATGATTCAGATGAGCACATCATTTTAAACATTTTTCCAATGCACTTGTATTAATTGTTCTTCATTTCCTTGGTATCCTTTGTTAGAGGAACAGCAATGCATTAATGGGAGCTAGCTGAACACATCAGGTGAGCCAATGAGAAGAGGCATATATCTGCAGTCACAATTAGCAGTTAGCTCCTATTAGTGCATTGCTACTCCTGGGTCTCCAAGGTATGGTTTCTCAACAAAGGATACAAAGAGACTGAAGTAAATTTGATAATAACAGTAGATTAGAATGTTGTTTACATGATTTATCTGAATAATAAAATATTATTTTTGGCTTTATTGTTCCTTTAAGCATAGGACTAACTTTCAATGAAACTACAATTAAAAAAGTGCTGCTGGTAATTTATGGAAATGTCTGATTTTAATTGAACTGACATCGGAAACAGCTCATTGGCAGCTGTTAATATGGCTATACTTATCAAATGACACCTTGTGAGCAACCCCCATATATGAATCATGTACGTAGAATATCATGTATTTTCTTGTTTTAAATAGTTTTTATATTATATATTTAGGTAACCCTTGTCTTGTGCCATTAAATTTGTACTGTTTTACAATAACGCATGTTCCAAGTTATCATGTGACTACTATTGAGGAAGTTGTTCCATGAATTCTTAGCTGAAAACAAAGAAATTGCAGACTGCATTAATAGTACAGCACTGAAACACTGTGCACAGCACATGTGAGGAGTTTGTCTTTTGTTTGCTTTCTTAAAGAGCCAGTACGGTGAACTATAAAAAAACAAAAATGCTATATTTCTAATTTATAAATTATTTTTATTCATAATTTTTTGGACTCAAATTTAACAATTTTTACAAAAATAATGACATACATAATCACAAAAAAAAGAAAAATAAAAAAAATCTGAAATAATATAAATGAGCTCAATAAAAACCCTATTTTTTTTATCTTTTTGGTGATGGAGACAGGGGGGAGATCTTTCCCTTGTTCCCCTTCTCCCAAACATTAAAAACAGTTGTCGATTAAAAATATGATTGTTTTCAACTGCATATGATTGTTTTCAACTGCCCTCTCCCGACAATGGAGATCTCCCTGCTTTACAGCTGCCCTGGCTACTTCTAATCTCTTCCTATAAAAATTTATTCTATCACTATCCCTCTGTTTTTCGTAAAAAAAATCTATCCCTCTCTAATTCTAATCTTGCACTATCCCTCATCCGTTCAGATTCAAATCTTTCCCCCTCTAAATCTATTCTACCTGATTCTATTCTCAATCTTTCCCTCTCTAAATCTAATCTTTCCCTATCTACTATAATGCCCCTCTCTAATATCTGCCCCTGTGTCTCAACAGATAATCTTAATGTCCCATGCAACTCATGGTGATCATCCCGGTACTGCCTGGCCAGATGTAACATTCGACAAACTGCCTCATCCTCATTCATAGGAGGCAGTTTTTGGCCAGGAACAGCATGGCCATGAGCTGCTGGGGCACGAGCAACAGGTGCAGGAGGGGGAAAAGGGTCCAGAGCAGCTGGGTCTTCTGGGGCAGGGGGGGCAGCACAGATGAGAGCCTCCATATCTGATGTCCCCTGGGAGATTCCCTGCTCCTGTGATTCTGGAAATTGGGTCTCTCCCAGGGACTCCTCCTCCACAATAGCTCTGATATGACAAACACAACCATCAATTTCCTCCAAAACACTATGTGCATGTTCCATATAAAAAAAATGTGAAGATAAAAAAATATTATAATTCCACGTAATGTAAACTGAAAGATTAAAGGCATATGAAAGTAAACATATAGCTTCCATGATTCCTATCGAGATTATCAATTTAAAACACTGTATTTTAATATGAACAATTCTGATGGTTAATGTTATCTTAAAGGGATACTCCATCAAAGTTTGTAATACAAATGAATGCATCTCACCTTTTTAAAAAAAGATATTTAATTGTTGCTATATAAATGTTTGAACTAAAGTGCTCATTATAAAAGTTATATTATTTTCAAAAGTGTATTTAAGTATTCACCGTGCACCAGCATTTTCAACACATAACTTTTTTTTTTTAGGGACACGCCCCTTCCTCAGGTGTCACCTGAGGAAGGGGCGTGTCCCTGAAAATAGATCAATTTTACTTAAACCCGGGTTAATTTCATTTCCACATACATAAGGGTGAGGAAGAACCTGTACCCCACCTCTCTACTGGAACACCAGTACACCTACAGCTGGCAAGTCTGTTCAACAAACAAGCTGACATACGGACACAGCGATCAGCTGTTTGCCTTTACGCTGTCGGAACATCGGATTGAGAAGAGCAGACGGGGAATTTGTGACGTCAGACGCCGACTCACACGTGCAGAGGTCTGTACACTTCTATCCCCAGGAACGGCGGTGACTACATTTGCGGTCCAAGCTTTGACCGAAAGACCAAACTTTCCGATAACACCCTCTGAACTCACGGTATAGTAACCTTGCACATTTTATGTGGAGCATGTTTACAGCAAGCAAATCTGAGCTGTCATTCTATGCATTTGTCTAAACCTCTACGCTGAATGTAGACGGCTATCTGCACTGCAGTTATACATTTGAACTCTCTGCTATCAAGTTTCTATATCCTATTTTTTTTATATCTGTCACATACGGTTATATAATCTTTTTGTGCCATATAGTTTTTTATTTACTTAGAGGGATAACACTCTTTGATATAACGTTTCTATATATCATTGTATGATACATTGTCTGTATAGTAATTTTAGGATCCAGCCCGCATTGTACCTAGCGAGTGTATTAAACCTTTATTTCATTTTTTTATATTTCTGATTTTACAGGGAGACGTCCCTAGTAAGGTGTTTTATATTGTGCATATCTGTGTTTATTCAATTTGTCTACTACTTTTATCTGGTGTGTATACTTTTAGCCTAAGGGCGCACTTACTCTATCTTGAAGCCTTGTGCTGAACATTATATCAGGCTGTGTGGTGGCCGAGGAGAAGCTGTGACTGGATTCAGTATGGATCCTGACGGGCAATAGGAGTGTGTCATCCCCAGCAGTGGCAGCATCAGCAGTAGCTGTACCTGCAGCAGCAGCACTGGTAGATGCTTTAAAAAAAAAAAAAACATGAATACTAATATAATTGTACATCCTAATGTCAATCCAAAAAAAGCCTATATTTTTATCACAACACTTTTGCGACATGAAAAATGCATGTAATAGAACTTTAATTACCTTCCACCTCGTCAGTATCATGCCCAACCAAATCCAGACCGAGCGTCATATTTTACCCCAGCTTCTCCATCAGCCGAGTCTCCTATGAAGACAACTCTGCTGTATACGGCACACCACCACCTGTAGTACATGCAGACTGTTTCTCCCAGCTTGGCCTTCAAGATTCTCTTGATGTCTGAGAACCTCTTCTGAAAGTGCTCCCCCGATTTGGCATGTGCGTCTTCGGCGAAGACACTGTCAGCTATACCTCTCCAAATCTGTTGTTTTTTGGAGAGAGAGATCTGTTGGGTTTTGGAACCAATTAAAAAATCATAGTGCTCTAAAACAAGGGTAACTAAAATTGAATTCTGCTCAAAAGAAAATTGAATATTGCACCCGGACTTTATCTTTCCAGACGCCATATCCAAATAACCAAAAGAAAGTACAAAAAAGATGCAAGAAAATAAAGCACAAAGTCACAGTAAGACCTACAGCTATCATGCAAGCTTTGTAGGACTTAGACTCCATAATCCTTCCCCTTTTATAGTTAGTCAATACGTAGACAATCAGTTGTTAACAATTAGACAATCAATTAAAATGTGTTACAGTATTAGCTTTATTGACCGTTATTCAATTCTTATAGTACATGCTATTAATAATGCCGTCATTGTTGATGTGTATAATATTAAATGTTCAGTCAAGTGATTTTGAAAATTAACTTTTTTGTTAAAGGGACATTGAACCCAATTTTTTTCTTTCATGATTCAGATAGAGCGTGAAATTTTAAGCAACTTTCTAATTTACTCCTATTATCAAATTTTCTTTGTTCTCTTGCTATCTTTATTTGAAAAGGGCATCTAAGCTTTTTTTTTGTTTAGAACTCTGGACAGCACTTTTTTATTGGTAGATGAATTTATCCAGCAATCAGCAAAAACAACCCAGGTTGGACAGCACTTTTTTATTGGTAGATGAATTTATCCAGCAATCAGCAAAAACAACCCAGGTTGTTCATCAAAAATGGGACGGCATCTAAACTTACATTCTTGCATTTCAAATTAAGATACCAAGAGAATGAAGAAAATTTGATAATAGGAGTAAATTAGAAAGTTGCTTAAAATGTCATGCTCTATCTGAATAACAAAATAGTTCAGTGTCCCTTTAAATTAAATTAATATTGTTATATAATCAGTAACTTCTATGAAATTTGTTAACATTGATTCTATACACTTATGTAAGTAAATATACATTCACATTTGTTTTATTGAGGATTTATTAGCAAGTGTGAAAAAAAAGATGTTAGAGGATATAGTTTTCATAACTCAGTCATTGGTGACGCATATTATATAATATGTTTACATTTTCAATGTGGATTACATAGCAATTGTCATAAACACATGATGAATATAATCCGCCAATCAAATATTAATAATTTGTTTCCACTGTCAATAACCAATCAGATTGCTCTCTAATTGGTATAGTTGTGTTGCTCTTAAAAATTATGTTATATCATTTTTTTGAGTTCAATATGGCGCGACCTCCAATTTTTAGTGACGGGGAATTGTTGATCCTGGTCTATGGGATGGACCGCTATTTCCCAAGGAGGATAGGAGGTGTGAGAGGGATTGCTCACGAGGACAGGGACCACATCATCTATGAGATGATGTGGTGAATGAGAAGGGTGTCGGGAATACGGAGGTCGCATCAGAGTTGTCTCCGGAGGTTTTCGGACCTTCGGAGACACGAAACGAGCTATACCGGGACTTCCGATCGCTCTTTAAAACCTGTAAGTATCACTTCTTATATTGTGTATTGTAATTATAAATTATGTATATTTCAATGATGCAGAAAAAAAAATCATGATAGAGCATTGTATTTTAATCGACTTTGTAATGTAATCCTATTCATTTTATTTAATTCTGTGAATATGTTTATTTGAAAATCAAAGAACATATGTTTTGTTGCAGGCCCATTTTAATTTCAAAACATGGGTTGTTTTTAATGATTGTTGGCTTTATGTCAGCCACCAATTTTATGTCAGCCCCAAATAAAACAGTTCTGTACAGGGTCATTAAAATAAAACTGTCTGCCTCCTTAGCTTATATACATTATTTTTTAGATAAAGCCATAGAAAGAAGAAAAAATGGATAATACGAGTAAATATGGTTGATTAACATTTCATACTCTATCAGAATCTTTTCAAAAAAATAAAATAAAGTTTATTAAAAAAAAAAATATATATATATATATATATATATATATATATATATATATATATATATATATCCTCGATTGGAGGATACATAAAGGTCAGAAGTGGTGAATCAAGTTGTAGGAACACTTGAATGAGGGACGGTATCTACAAGCCATCTGCTAGCTCCCTAACTCTGTAAAATTAATTAGAGACATAGCTAACCCGATCACCAGGGAAACATACCAATGGGAACTAGCAAATAGGATAAACCCATACCTTTCCTCATGACCCTCTCCTCTCACCTCTGATTCATAACCCTGAATTTTCTCTGAATGACCTGGGGATACAAACTTCTAGTATAGATCCATCCACAGACATAGCTGTCCATCACCTTTCTGAGGACAAACACCTGTGCTCTCACAGGAAGCTTCAGAAAAATGGTTTTGTGTGGGCTCACAGCTGGTTTAACTATAGAAGAGTTCACCACTATATAACAACTCATAAACAAAATTACAACCTGTTGAGACCCCTGACCACCATATAAAAATTATTCACTTCTAAAAGCCAGATGAAGCACACACTATCCAAACTATATAATATTTTAATCCAGCCTCCCCCGGGCAATTTACCACACTCCATAGAATCTTGGGAAAGGGAATTAGGGGTCATCATTCTTCCCCAGACAGCATCTACCATATTCAATAATACTAAGTCGTCCTCATCCTTAGCGGCCATATTGGAATTCAATAATAAAATACTTCATAACTGGTATCTCACCCCTACATAAATACATACCCACATAAATGCATAAATTATACCCTTCAACCAGAAACCGTTGCTGGAGATGTGACCATGTGGGGAGTGGTTTGGGACACAAGTGGTGGTGGTTTAACAGCATTAACACATTTTGGAAAGTCTGAATAGGAGAGATAGAGGAGGCCTTCCAGGTATTGATACCCCTGGACCCCCTAATATTTTTACTCAACAAACAACTAAAACTTCCATCCAAAGCACACAGTATATTGTTTAGAATACTAACGGACAGCGCAAAGACACTTATTGCCAGAAACTGGAAGTCAGATGCCCCCCCCAACCACAGAAATGTGGAGACAGAAAGTCACAGACCTCATAGAACTTGAGGAATATAGATCATATAGGGCAGATACCAGAGACTCTTTTATTGTAGCACAAGCTATATGGAAACAATACTTGAAACACAAACACGACAGCAGACAAACAAGCTCTAGACACCCGACCTAAACAGAAAACTGACAAGTTAATACTGATACAGATAAAAACTAAGACAATAGAAAACAACCTCTATGTATGCCTAATTGCTATAGAACTGAAACACATATTTGATAATTTTGTATATCTAGATTTTTATACTCATTCGAATTTTAAAATTAAGGACAGATATTTGTTAACAATCACATGATATGTATTATTTTACGTTTCTGGTACGTAAATGTTTATTTGTTTCTAAAACTGTGATTTCTAAAGTTTCTCAATAAAAAAGAATTTGGAATAAAAATATATATATATATATATAACTTTATGTCAGTATATGCTCTATGTAAAGCTATATATTTCTCCTGTCTGTTCTCCTACACTGGGCCCTGTCTGCCTGTTACCTAAGCCCCCCTCATGATTTTTACGACACCTCCTCCTCTCCCTGCACTTTCTGTCTTCTTAGCTATTCTGTGTTTTAAGATATAATCTGTAAATTCCATTGAATTGGTCAGTATTGCTTCAGACTTGATAAAGGAAGGAACTCTTCCGAAAGCTTGTCAACTTATAAATGTATAGTTAGTCCAATAAAAAAAAAGTATCATTGCTCAATGCAATACTCTTGTTATTTTGATATCTAAATCTCTGGACTAACACGGCTACTCCAATCAACGTTTTTTTATATATATATATATATATATATATATATACACTGTGTGCAGAATTATTAGGCAAATGAGTATTTTGACCACATCATCCTCTTTATGCATGTTGTCTTACTCCAAGCTGTATAGGCTCGAAAGCCTACTACCAATTAAGCATATTAGGTGATGTGCATCTCTGTAATGAGAAGGGGTGTGGTCTAATGACATCAACACCCTATATCAGGTGTGCATAATTATTAGGCAACTTCCTTTCCTTTGGCAAAATGGGTCAAAAGAAGGACTTGACAGGCTCAGAAAAGAAAAAATAGTGAGATATCTTGCAGAGGGATGCAGCACTCTTAAAATTGCAAAGCTTCTGAAGCGTGATCATCGAACAATCAAGCGTTTCATTCAAAATAGTCAACAGGGTCGCAAGAAGCGTGTGGAAAAACCAAGGCGCAAAATAACTGCCCATGAACTGAGAAAAGTCAAGCGTGCAGCTGCCAAGATGCCACTTGCCACCAGTTTGGCCATATTTCAGAGCTGCAACATCACTGGAGTGCCCAAAAGCACAAGGTGTGCAATACTCAGAGACATGGCCAAGGTAAGAAAGGCTGAAAGACGACCACCACTGAACAAAACACACAAGCTGAAACGTCAAGACTGGGCCAAGAAATATCTCAAGACTGATTTTTCTAAGGTTTTATGGACTGATGAAATGAGAGTGAGTCTTGATGGGCCAGATGGATGGGCCCGTGGCTGGATTGGTAAAGGGCAGAGAGCTCCAGTCCGACTCAGACGCCAGCAAGGTGGAGGTGGAGTACTGGTTTGGGCTGGTATCATCAAAGATGAGCTTGTGGGGCCTTTTCGGGTTGAGGATGTAGTCAAGCTCAACTCCCAGTCCTACTGCCAGTTTCTGGAAGACACCTTCTTCAAGCAGTGGTACAGGAAGAAGTCTGCATCCTTCAAGAAAAACATGATTTTCATGCAGGACAATGCTCCATCACACGCGTCCAAGTACTCCACAGCGTGGTTGGCAAGAAAGGGTATAAAAGAAGAAAATCTAATGACATGGCCTCCTTGTTCACCTGATCTGAACCCCATTGAGAACCTGTGGTACATCATCAAATGTGAGATTTACAAGGAGGGAAAACAGTACACCTCTCTGAACAATGTCTGGGAGGCTGTGGTTGCTGCTGCACGCAATGTTGATGGTGAACAGATCAAAACACTGACAGAATCCATGGATGGCAGGCTTTTGAGTGTCCTTGCAAAGAAAGGTGGCTATATTGGTCACTGATTTGTTTTTGTTTTGTTTTTGAATGTCAGAAATGTATATTTTTGAATGTTGAGATGTTATATTGGTTTCACTGGTAAAAATAAATAATTGAAATGGGTATATATTTGTTTTTTGTTAAGTTGCCTAATAATTATGCACAGTAATAGTCACCTGCACACACAGATATCCCCCTAAAATAGCTATAACTAAAAACAAACTAAAAACTACTTCCAAAACTATTCAGCTTTGATATTAATGAGTTTTTTGGGTTCATTGAGAACATGGTTGTTGTTCAATAATAAAATTAATCCTCAAAAATACAACTTGCCTAATAATTCTGCACTCCCTGTATATATATATATATATATATATATATATATATATATATATATATATATATATATATATATATATATATATATACAGGGAGTGCAGAATTATTAGGCACTCCCTGTATATATATATATATATATATATATATATATATATATATATATATATATATATATATATATACAGGGAGTGCAGAATTATTAGGCAAGTTGTATTTTTGAGGATTAATTTTATTATTGAACAACAACCATGTTCTCAATGAACCCAAAAAACTCATTAATATCAAAGCTGAATAGTTTTGGAAGTAGTTTTTAGTTTGTTTTTAGTTATAGCTATTTTAGGGGGATATCTGTGTGTGCAGGTGACTATTACTGTGCATAATTATTAGGCAACTTAACAAAAAACAAATATATACCCATTTCAATTATTTATTTTTACCAGTGAAACCAATATAACATCTCAACATTCACAAATATACATTTCTGACATTTAAAAACAAAACAAAAACAAATCAATGACCAATATAGCCACCTTTCTTTGCAAGGACACTCAAAAGCCTGCCATCCATGGATTCTGTCAGTGTTTTGATCTGTTCACCATCAACATTGCGTGCAGCAGCAACCACAGCCTCCCAGACACTGTTCAGAGAGGTGTACTGTTTTCCCTCCTTGTAAATCTCACATTTGATGATGGACCACAGGTTCTCAATGGGGTTCAGATCAGGTGAACAAGGAGGCCATGTCATTAGATTTTCTTCTTTTATACCCTTTCTTGCCAGCCACGCTGTGGAGTACTTGGACGCGTGTGATGGAGCATTGTCCTGCATGAAAATCATGTTTTTCTTGAAGGATGCAGACTTCTTCCTGTACCACTGCTTGAAGAAGGTGTCTTCCAGAAACTGGCAGTAGGACTGGGAGTTGAGCTTGACTCCATCCTCAACCCGAAAAGGCCCCACAAGCTCATCTTTGATGATACCAGCCCAAACCAGTACTCCACCTCCACCTTGCTGGCGTCTGAGTCGGACTGGAGCTCTCTGCCCTTTACCAATCCAGCCACGGGCCCATCCATCTGGCCCATCAAGACTCACTCTCATTTCATCAGTCCATAAAACCTTAGAAAAAACAGTCTTGAGATATTTCTTGGCCCAGTCTTGACGTTTCAGCTTGTGTGTCTTGTTCAGTGGTGGTCATCTTTCAGCCTTTCTTACCTTGGCCATGTCTCTGAGTATTGCACACCTTGTGCTTTTGGGCACTCCAGTGATGTTGCAACTCTGAAATATGGCCAAACTGGTGGCAAGTGGCAGCTGCACGTGTGACTTTTCTCAGTTCATGGGCAGTTATTTTGCGCCTTGGTTTTTCCACACGCTTCTTGCGACCCTGTTGACTATTTTGAATGAAACGCTTGATTGTTCGATGATCACGCTTCAGAAGCTTTGCAATTTTAAGAGTGCTGCATCCCTCTGCAAGATATCTCACTATTTTTGACTTTTCTGAACCTGTGAAGTCCTTCTTTTGACCCATTTTGCCAAAGGAAAGGAAGTTGCCTAATAATTATGCACACCTGATATAGGGTGTTGATGTCATTAGACCACACCCCTTCTCATTACAGAGATGCACATCACCTAATATGCTTAATTGGTAGTAGGCTTTTGAGCCTATACAGCTTGGAGTAAGAGAACATGCATAAAGAGGATGATGTGGTCAAAATACTCATTTGCCTAATAATTCTGCACTCCCTGTATATATATATATATATATATATATATATATATATATATATATATATATATACATATATATACACATACACACTGCATGCATGCATATATATATATATATATATATATATATATATATATATATATATATATACACACATATACATATACACACACATACATATACATACACACTGCATGCAAATATATACAGTATATGATATTTTAAATCTGTTGTTATTTTCATCATAGGAAATAAAGATTACATGCATTACAGGAAAGAAAACAAGGCAGCACACTTGATATCGTTTAAAAAAATGGACGTTTAATCCAGCAGGAAAAAAATACAGGTAATACAAACACACGAGTGCAATGGAGAAGAAAAAGGGGGCGTGGCCTTATGCGTTTCGTGCTGTGCGGCACTTAGTCATCGGTTACATGCATTACAGCTGCAGATACATTACACAAAAGATAAATATCACATGGATCTAATGTTGACATACAACTTTATATTTTCACAGATCTCAAGCGGCCAAGAGAAATAATCCCCCGGTACGTAAGGCCAGTGTCAATGGCTACCCCTAGGAGCAACTGCTTTTCTCCATCCCTGCCATTGACACTGCTGATGTGGACGTCTCTGATATCCAAGGTAATGTTCAAAGTATAATACTATGTTTGCAGTATTTTACCTTAAAATAAAGTTGTTTTTTTATACAGGTTCATTCAGGGTGCAGGTTCATATAATGGATTGAATTTTAAAAAAAATTAAATGTTTTTACCAGTTTTTAGACAACAATTTTGTGCATAATATAGACCTTGTCACATATTCCTCATACTAACAATGATATGTGTTTGTGCTTCATCTCTGACAGACAACCAAGTACCGGGGGAATATACAGCACCAGCGTTGTCGCCGGCGCTGCCAGAAGAAGAGGAGGTGGCTGGAATTGAATGTAAGAAAAATTTATATTTTTAACAATTATGGGGCCTATGTATGAAATGTCTGTCCGACATGATACGATCAGCAGATCAAGTCCAACAGACATCGCTGAATACGGAGAGCAATATGCTCTCTGCATTCAGCATTGCACCAGCAGCTCTTGTGAACTGCTGGTGCAATTCCAACCCCTGCAGATTCACGGGCAATCGGCCGCTAGCAGGGGGTGTCAATCAACCCAATCGTATTTGATTTCACACGATCTCTGTCTGCCTCCTCAGAGCAGGCAGACAGGTTATGGAGCAGTGGTCTTTAGACCACTGCTTCATAACTGGTGTTTCTGGCGAGCCATACGGAGCTTGATAAATGGGCCCCTATATCTTGATAATGAATTTGTATAACATTTTTTTTTTGTATTTTTATAGATATGCATCAGGGCACCCAGTCAGATATATTTCACCAGCTGGCGGAGGGGCTGGATATTGTATCCCAGGCTGTGCGGGCCCTGCAGGAGGCCATGAACAATGTTCATTGAATTTTATATATTTATTGAAGAAATATATATATATATATATATATATATCTTTAATTAAAATTATGGTGTATTATATATATATACATACACACACACACACACTAAAATATGTATTCTCAATCTTCCAAAGAATTCTAATAATTGACTGTCCACTTTTCACCAAATATGTCGCTACTTGCTATATTCGCAATTAGTCCTGCCCCAAAAAAGAATACATTTCCACTATATACAATAATGTGCTAAAGAGAAATGTGCTTGTTCATGGACAGTAATGAAATGGTATAAATAAAGTTGGGAAAAACCGGAATAGACCCGAGATCGATTATTGTTAGTTAACAACAGTCTGATACTCCTTGCACCGTAACTGGCACACGTCTTTTACATTTTTTTCATAAATATAGAGATCGTATTGAGATCTGCGGCTGCGATGTTTGGTGAGCGTATTGACGCCCGCGAATGCAACATAGTTGACGCTTTGATAAATATCCCCCATAACCTCCCTTGCTTCTCCTTTACTTTCACCTAAATACACATTCCTCAAAATAGAGTCACCCACTAACAGTCTTTTTCTCAAAAACACATCTGCAGTTCCACATCTGCAGTACCTGTGTTATGTTACCTGGAGAATCAGGTACCAATAGATTTGACCTATTACAGCTTCAGAGGGCTCAGAAACAGCAATCTCCTCATCACAAGTGTGTGCGGCAAGAGCAGCATAGAAGTTTTGCAATGGCAGAGGTTGTGGGCAATGATTCTGGTCTACTGTTCTAATTCTTCCAGAGCCTACAGTGATCCATCTGCCTCTCCCTGCTGATCTCTGGGGTAGAGGAGCTTCTTTCTGATGCAGCTTTGTAGAGGTAACAGGTATGTTACTTACCTTAGCTTGAAAGATAGATATTTCTTCCCTTAAATGGACAGTATACACTCATTTTCATATAACTGCATGTAATAGACACTACTATAAAGAATAAGATGCGCAGATACTGATATAAAAATCCAGTATAAAATGGTTTAAAAACTTACTTAGAAGCTTTCAGTTTAGCTCTGTTGAAAAGGCAGTTGGAAAGCCCACTGCAAGTGGGAAATAAGACACCCCCCCCCCCTTGTTTTGCATATGAAAAGACCCTTTACACAAACAGGAGCAAGCTGGAGAAGGTAGCTGACGGTATTAAAAAAAAACTTTGGGACACACACACTTAAACTTATACATTAACACACACAAACACAAAGATCCCGGACTTCCGTTTGGGGGCGGAGCAAGCAGGTAGCTAGCAGGTAGCTGCTGCCGTCTGCTTCGCTGCTCAGTATTTGGGACTGTAATATTCTCCATTCTGCCGAAGCGTACATTGCCCTGACTAGCAATATCAAGGCCGGTACATGATCTGAGGATCTCGGCGGGAAGTCCATACCTGGCAGAAACACTGCTTTGTTGCTAAAGCACCTCACCCTATATTCCGTTGGATTAAGACCTTCACCAGCTAGCGGTCTAACTGAGTACACTGAGTACACGGACGTTTCATTAACACCCTCCTTCCCCACCGAGCACTACTCACTGTGGAGCCTTAAGTAGACGGGCCGACGGCGGTTTGGCTGGGACTGGGAGTGAGCTGATGTGGTGGGAGCCTGCAAATCTCGTAGGACGCCCCTGACAAACGGCGACCTGGTTAAACAGGTGTGAATCCCATTTCCTAGCAGGAGGCAACGACCGCACATTCAAGCAGCGATATTAGGCTGCCGCTGCTGGAGATTCTGTGCGCGGAGCACCTGGTTGCAGACGGGGGATGGGCAACTCCCACGGCACCTGTGTTTCAAATTCAGTGCAGTAAGCCGGTGCGGCAGTGATTATGGGGATGACACCGTAAGAAGACCAGCGGGGAAGATACTAAGCCGGGAAGCCGAGTCGAGTGTGAAGCTGTTGGAGGAACGGGGGTCTTGCGGTCCTCCGTAAACTACAAAACTGGAACTAAGCCTGAAGCTGCCTGAGCTGACAGAAGAATGGGTAAAATCCCCCAGCTTTCCATAAATACACTGCTTTCCACGTTCCTGTGTGAGTAGTAACTTAGAGACCCAGGAGGCATTACCGCATCCAACCCCACACTCTGTTATATCCAGTGTGGCCTTGACACGGACCCTGTAGCTTGGCTGACTCAGGGCAAATCTGCAAAAAGTCGTCTCTGGGGGATTTGTTAACTGAGCCGAAGAGGAAATATTGATGGTAGTCTTTCCCCCGGATCCCAAGTATGCTGTTGGGGTGAGAACTCACTGGTAACATTTTCGTTAAACTGGCTTCAGTAAGAAGCGTGCAGAACTAGAATAACTGTGTTTTGATATATAAAAAGGCTTAGCAGATACATTGTTTCAGGAGCTTCCTGGAAGCTAAAAGCCTACAAATATACTCCTGACACTTTATATATATCTGAGAAAGTTACAACACAGGGCATATTTTTTCCTTTTCTTGATTAGGTTTGTTTGTAGCAGAAAAAGGTTTATAATATATGCAGTTCTAATTGTACAAGTTGTTTAGGAGAAAAATCTACTAGTATTGGTATTATCTTTAAGATATAGATATCTTGAATGAACTAGGTCGACATTTTCCTATTTTTTTTTTTTTTTTATTTTTTTTTTGGTCGCACAGTTAAAGTATAAGGTCTAAGTGAGACCCTTTCATTTTTTGATAAGCACTGTTTCTTTTTTCTTTTTTTTTTTTTTTTTTTTGGTCGCACTTTTGTGTTTTTTTGCTTGCACTTTTTGTTAAATATAATTAGTCTGATCACACTATTGTAGAAAGAAATAGAAGTACCCTTTAGGGGCCTAACTATATAGAGCTATATTGCTTTAAACCCACATTTGTATTTATATACACACAAAGGTGAATGGATAGATTTGTATCCTCTCAGAAAGGTATTTCACCAAAAATGCCACCTAAAACAAAAGATAAGAAAGGTAATGCTAAAAACACTGACATGTCGCTTGATACCTCTGAAGAAGGGGGAATAACTAACATAATGGTTAATAATATGACAGAACTGGCAACAGAAGTAGTTAAAATGATGACACCCCACCTTGAAATAATTAAGAAAGAAATTAAAATTGAGATATCTAATTTAGCTGAGGAGGTGAGACAATTTACACTTAGATTAGATGAAGTGGAATCGAGGATGTCTGACATTGAGGACAAAGTAAACAATCATGAATCAATTATCAAGGTTCAGGGTAAGTCCATCACCCAGCTGCAAGCCCGATTAGAGGATCTGGAGGACAGATCAAGGCGAAATAACCTGCGGGTGATTGGCCTCCCTGAAACTGTGGAGTTTCAGGACTTAATACTGTTTGCTTCTGTCACTCTGCCTCAGGCACTCCTGATCCCACCTCCACCTACTCCGTTTTTGATTGAAAGAGCCCACAGGATAGGAAGCCCCAGAGAGAATAAATCATTGCCCAAACCTAGACCAGTCATCTTTAAGTTTGTGAACTACCAGGATAAAATGTTGTATTTGAAATATTATAGGAAACTCAATGTATTAAACATCCAGTCTCATAAAATATTGATTTTCCAGGACTATTCAGCTGAGACTACAGCTAGAAGAAGAGAAATGTCTCCCTTTTTTGATAGATTTTTAAAAGCTGAATGTAATGTCAGGCTGGTATATCCAGCAAAACTTTTAGTGACAAAAGATGGTCATACATATACTTTAAATGATAATAAAGAAGCAATATCTCTGTGTAAGGAAATGGGAGTCTGATAAGGCTGTAACAGTGAGATTACTAGGGTTTGAAACTTAAGTTGAGTGTTAATAGAATTGTAGTGGTGTTTGTTTTCTTTTATTGTTGTTTTTTTTATCTTATTGGTATTATTGCAATATTTTTATGTATAGGTTGTATTTTGTGTTTTTGGAGTGTTTATATATATTATTTTTATTTTCAAGATGTATCTAATGGAATAGGTAAAGAATTTTACCTCTCTAGTGGTTTTTTTTTTTTTTTTTTTTTTTTTCTCTCCCGTCCTCTTTCCCTCCCTCTTTTTTCCTACCTCAGAGGCTTTCTGGTTTACTCACTATCCCTGGCCAATCCCCCCAGAAACAATCATGGTCTTTCTTAAATAGCTATGCAGGTGCCACTTAAAATAACATCGTGGAATATTGGGGGTATAACTTCCCCAATAAAGAGAAAAGCAATAATTAATCATTTAGCAAAGCAAAAAGCTGACATTGCTTTCCTTCAAGAGCTACATCTGAAAGAAGTGGAGATACCGAAATTACGCACCAAATGGGTTGGGGAAGTAATAGCTGCACCGTATAATGCCGCCCGTAAAAGAGGTGTTGCAATCCTCTTTAATAAGACATTTGAATATAAAATAGAATCTACACATATTGATCAGGAAGGCCGATTTATAATTATTGAGATATCACATAAAAATACCCATTATGTATTGTGTAACATATATGGACCAAACATAGTTGATAAAGAATTCTGGAATAAAATGGTACAATACTTGCAAAGATTTATGGGCCAAAATTTGATAATAGCGGGGGATTTCAATTTAATATCAGACCAGATGTTGGACAGAGACAGTAATGCCCCCAGATATATACGAGATAGGAAAATACATATTTTAAAGAAAATATGTAGACAACTGGGCTTGATAGATATCTGGCGTCTTCAGCATCCTGACTTGAGAGCTTTTACATGCTTATCAAAAGCCCAACAGTCTCTGTCACGGATAGATTTTTTTCTAGTCCCTGTAACATTGAGTGGTTTGGAGTGGAAATCAGAGATAGGAGATATAGTAATCTCCGATCATGCAGTAATTTCCCTGACATTAAACTCTTCTGGTTTAAGTAGGTCTACTAACCATGCTATATTTTTTCCCAAATATTTGGTTAATGATACTCATTTGCAAAACTGGCTTTGCAGACAGTGGCAGGAATATCATGGGCTGAATAGTGCTTTTAAGGATAAACCAGAACTTTTCTGGGAAGCAGCTAAAGCTGTTTTGCGAGGGGAAATCAAGAATTATATGTGTAAACGTAAAAGAAAGGCTAACCAGCAGGAATTGCAATTATCTAACTGGGTTAAGAATGCATACAAAACATATTTAGAATCCCGATCAAATAGAAATTGGCAGAAATACTTGGAGGCTAAATCAGCCTATGATATTCATGTTAAACAAAAATCCGCGTTGGAATCACAAAGACAGAAAAATATTTATAGTGGTTTTGTAGGAAGATCAGCTAAATTTATGGCAAGGCTAATTAAGGATACCCGCAGAAATAACATTACGGCTATCAGATCTAATAAAGATAGATTTATCAATAATCAGGATATAACTAAAGTATTCTATGATTACTTTACCAAGCTGTATAGTGCTGAAGATCATGACATAGATAGTAGGAAAAGTTTTTGGGATAAAGTTAAGATACCTAAAATCCCAACTGAAATACTAGTAGAAATTAATAGTTTAATAACGGTAGAAGAGATCAGTCTGGCCATTAAGTCAGCCAAAACTAATAAAGCGGCAGGGCCAGACTGTCTGCCTTTAGAATTTTATAGGATCCTACATCAGCAGATAGTACCCTCACTGGCAGAGTTATTCAATTACTATTTTTTTAAGAATAATAAATGCTCTACAAATTTTGCCGCGGCGACAATATCTTTAATTCCAAAAAAAAACAAAGATCCTGAACTACTTGATGCGTATAGGCCTATTTCTGTCTTAAATACAGATTATAAATTACTTGCAACGATTCTAGCGAAGAGATTGAGCCCGCATTTAGGACTATTAATTCATGAGAGCCAGGCAGGGTTTATGTCTAGGAGAAATCCGGCTAAAAATATAAGAAAAATCATGACCCTATTAGATTACTTCTGGAACAAATTTAGAACAACTGGGCATAAAGATATGGTTGATCTAGCTCTATTAACGGTAGACGCCGAAAAGGCGTTCGACCGGATATCATGGAAACATCTATTCTTTTCACTAGAACAATTTGGACTGACTGGACAAGTGTATGAATTTGTACGCATAATTTATTCAGCACCTAATTCAGTGTTACTTGTTAATGGCGAGTTGTCTCAACGATTAGTATTACATAGGGGCACACGTCAAGGTTGCCCTTTATCCCCATTACTTTTTAATTTGTCGCTAGAACCATTAGCGATCTGGTTCCATCAACAACTGGATGGAATCCAGATAGGCGATCAGAAATTGAGAGTATTAATGTATGCTGACGATATATTGTTATGTTTGAGTAATACTAAAAAGTCCTTGCCCCTTGTGTTGGATATGTTTGAAACTTTTGGTGCCATTTCTGGCTACAAAATTAATGTATCTAAATCTGAATTGTTATGGATCAACAAGAGGGAGCAAGATAATAAATTTCCTTTCAGAGAAACCTCTCAAATAACATATCTAGGAATTAAACTTAGTATCAATCCGGAGGAATGGTATCAGCTGAATTTTACTAAAAGTTTTTTGGATTGTAAAAAGAAATTGGAAGATTGGTTGAATTTACCTATTTCATTAACGGCAAGAGTAACGCTAATAAAAACCATTATCTTTCCAAAACTTTTTTACCTAATTCAAAACATACCAATTCCTATACATAAGGCGGATATAATAAAATATAATCAGGTCTGTGCCAAATTTATCTGGAGAGGAGCAAAGGTTCGTATTGCAGTTGCCAGATTAATGAATAATAGTGAAGCAGCAGGTCTTAAACTCCCGAATATACAGTTATATAGTCTGGCATCCAGAGTTAAAATTGCGGTTGACTGGTTAACAGAACAAGACCAAGTGGCGGCGGCTGCATGGGAAACTGCGGTGATAGCCCCTTTTAGTCTAGGCGCTATCTTGCATTCCCCAATTACTATGTTGCCCTCGACAGTTTTTTCTCTAATTACATTTATAAATGTAATTTTAGCATGGCAAGATCTCTGTGGGTTACTAGACCGGTCTCCCTATGTCTCTGGTTTTTTACCAATTATTGGTAACCCGTCTTTCCCACCAGGGTTGTCTAATAGAGTCTTTAGGGACTGGGCCATAAAGGGGCTTGTCCATGTTAGACAAATAGTAGACATGGACCTTAACCCAATTTCATTTCAGGAACTAAGTAAAAAATATGGCCTCGTGAATAAAGACTTTTACGCCTACTTACAAGTAAGACATTTGATATTCGAATTAAAACATAAGTATGGGTCAGAATGGGTATTAGGTGAGTTACAAGCCAGGATTAATATGTATAAGATAGGGTTCTATTCAATTGGACCGTTTTATTCATTATTCAATCAAAAAGCTTCAGATGACCAAATAGGATATATTGTGGGAAGATGGAGTAAGATATTTCCAGAGATAGATAGAGAAATTATAGAAAACTCTTTCAGAATATTAGATAAAAGTTGGGTCCTGACCTCCTGGAAAGAATCCCAGATTAAATTATCATTAATGATTTATCACACCCCGGAGAGATTATCTCGATGGTATAAAACTAGGAAATTCTGCACGCGATGTTGTGCTTCTAACGCGGATTTACTACACTGTTTCTGGGCTTGCCCGAAGATTGGTCAGTTTTGGGCAAAAAATTTTTATTGGATGAAGGTAATTTTAAAATTAGAATATGACATCCATCCAGTGGAAATTTTTTTCTTGGTAAAACTACAGAATGCCCAATATCAAGCTAAATTAATTAATACGATTATTTTGGTGGGACGTAACTTAATTTTAAGATCCTGGAAGGCTAAATCCGCTCCTAGCCTGAATGAATTAAAAAGAGCATTAGTTTCGCAATTTACTTTTGAACAATATAACTTAGCAGATCCAACAGATGAACGACTTGCACTATTTTTGAGGCAGTGGAGGATGTTTATATTATCTTGTCCTCCTGCAATACAGGTTACCTTAGTAAAACCATTTAGGAAATCACATTATCTACAGGTTCAAGTGCTGGCTGGTCATCTACCAAGGGCTTGGTTGGGGGAGGAGGGGGGGGAAGAGGTCGGGAGGGAGTGAAACCAGAGGATATATAAAAGAAAAAATAACAAGATAAATTTTTTTATTTTTTTTCTTCTCTCGTTCCTCCCACTAGAGATAGTATATTTCTATATCAATTGTTGTTTTTGTTTAGTAACAAGAATCCTACGATGATTATATGTAATTGGTATATGTGGGAAATGGATTCTGATCTAATGTGAATTTTAAGTTGTATTTTCCGTTTTTTCTTTAAATTTGTGTTGTTGATTATATATGTCGAAATAAAATATTTAAAAAAAAAAAACACACACAAACACATACACCCCCCCACACACTCTTACATATACACACACACATACACCCCCTACACTTACACATATGCACCCACCCCCACTTACACATATACACCTCACACACATACACCACACACACACTCTTACATATATACACAAACTCACATACACCACCAGACACACACTTACACATATACACACACTTTATAAACTAGTGTTGCAAAAGAAAATACATCAAGTCAGTTTTATATTAATATTGCTAAAATATTAGTTTGATATTGAAATTAATTTAGTTATATAAATGACTGTTTGTTTATGTTGTAATCCCTGCATTAACCATAGAGCTAAATAAACATTGTATTAATAAAATCCCAAAAAAAAAACAAAACAAAAAAAAACTTTGGGGCTTGGTTAGGAGTCTGAAAATCAGAGCAATGTTATTTAAAAATAAGCAAAATTATACATTTTTTAAACAAACAAACTTTATGAGCTTTATAAATAGATCATCTACAAAACATTTATGCAAAGAAAAAAATGAGTGTATAATGGCCCTTTAAGAGGTAAAACTGCTTAAAAACAAGACAGCCCCTAAATCTCCAAAAAGTAGCATGATTAAAAAGTGCAAAAAAACACCCATTGCATTGTATCTGAGACATTTTAAACTATGCAACACTTTAGCAATACGTCAAATAAAAGTATTCTTTACTGACTGAATAACTCTGAATAACTCCTGAAATAATGCAAATATCCTTATTTATTTGATCTTTTTTTAGCTTGATCCCTTTGCTAAGAAACAGAGTACACTGTAGTCTGTAAGGTTGTTGAGAAGGGCGTAAGGAAGGAGAGTCCTGGACCTGGCTGTTACACTGACACAACAACCAGATAGTTTGCACTGCAAACAGTATGGGGCAGCACCTCATGTCCAACTGTTCCTCAGTATCAGTATCAACAACCCTCATTCTGTATCTGTTCATGTCAAGAACATAAACTGCTCCCTTGAACACATTCACTTCCTTTTAAGCTGGGGGACTAGAGCTGATTTTACTCCTGCATACACTGGGGTATGATTCATTTTACAATTGATCCTTACCCATTAACCCTTGGAACATCACTGCTCTGGGGATATTGCTTTTGGAGCAATACATTAGGGCAGATCTCTCCCAGACAGAAACTGGCAGCTGCTGAATGAAATGGTAAGACAAATAAAACAAAGAGTTTCAATAAATGCATTAAAGGGACACTGAACCCAATTTTTTTCTCTCATGATTCAGATAGTGCATGCAATTTTAAGCAACTTTTTAATTTACTCCTATTATTTTTTCTTCATTCTCTTGCTATCTTTATTTGAAAAGAAAGAATGTAAGTTTAGAAGCCGGCCCAGTTTTGGTTCACAACCTGGGTTGTTCTTGCTTATTGGTGGCTAAATATTAGCTACCAATAAAAAAGTGCTGTCCATGGTCTGAACCAGAAATTGTCTGGCTCCATAACTTAGATGCCTTCCTATTCAAATAAAGATAGCAAGAAAACGAAGAAAATTTGATAATAGCTCTATCTGAATCATGAAGGAAATAAAATTGGGTTTAGTGTCCCTTTAATTCTGGCATTTCTGTATTTACAACACACAGGCCTAGATTTAGAGTTTGGCGGTAGCCGTGAAAACCAGCGTTAGAGGCTCCTAACACTGGTTTTAGGCTACCGCCGGCATTTTGAGTCAGTCATTAAAGGGTCTAACGCTCACTTTCCAGCCGCGTCTTTTCCATACCGCAGATCCCCTTACGTCAATTGTGTATCCTATCTTTTCAATGGGATCTTTCTAACTCCGGTATTTAGAGTCGTGTCTGAAGTGAGCGTTAGAAACCTAACGACAAAACTCCAGCCGCAGAAAAAAGTCAGTAGTTAAAAGCTTTCTGGGCTAACGCCGGTTCATAAAGCTCTTAACTACTGTGCTCTAAAGTACACTAACACCCATAAACTACCTATGTACCCCTAAACCGAGGTCCCCCCACATCGCTGCCACTCTATTAAATTTTTTTAACCCCTAATCTGCCGACCACCACCTATGTTATACTTATGTACCCCTAATCTGCTGCCCCTAACACAGCCGACCCCTATATTATATTTATTAACCCCTAATCTGCCCACCTCAACGTCGCCTCCACCTGCCTACACTTATTAACCCCTAATCTGCCGAGCGGACCGCACCGCTACTATAATAAAGTTATTAACCCCTAATCCGCCTCACTCCCGCCTCAATAACCCTATAATAAATAGTATTAACCCCTAATCTGCCCTCCATAACATCGCCGACACCTAACTTCAATTATTAACCCCTAATCTGCCGACTGGAGCTCACCGCTATTCTAATAAATGTATTAACCCCTAAAGCTAAGTCTAACCCTAACACTCCCCTAAATTAAATATAATTTTAATCTAACGAAATTAATTAACTCTTCTTAAATAAATTATTCCTATTTAAAACTAAATACCTACCTGTAAAATAAATCCTAATATAGCTACAATATAAATTATATTTATATTATAGCTATTTTAGGATTTATATTTATTTTACAGGTAACTTTGTATTTATTTTAACTAGGTACAATAGCTATTAAATAGTTAAGAACTATTTAATAGCTAAAATAGTTAAAATAATTACAAATTTACCTGTAAAATAAATCCTAACCTAAGTTTCAATTAAACCTAACACTACACTATCAATAAATAAATTAAATACAATTCCTACAAATAAATACAATGAAATAAACTAGCTAAAGTACAAAAAATAAAAAAGAACTAAGTTACAAAAAATAAAAAAATATTTACAAACATTAGAAAAATATTACAACAATTTTAAACTAATTACACCTACTCTAAGCCCCCTAATAAAATAACAAAGACCCCCAAAATAAAAAAATGCCCTACCCTATTCTAAATTACTAAAGTTCAAAGCTCTTTTACCTTACCAGCCCTGAACAGGGCCCTTTGCGGGGCATGCCCCAAGAAGTTCATCTCTTTTGCCTGTAAAAAAAAAACATACAATACCCCCCCCCCAACATTACAACCCACCACCCACATACCCCTAATCTAACCCAAACCCCCCTTAAATAAACCTAACACTAAGCCCCTGAAGATCTTCCTACCTTGAGTCGTCTTCACCCAGCCGAGCCAAATTCGTCATCCAAGCGGAGCAAGAAGAGGTCCTCCATCTGGTAGAAGTCTTCATCCAAGCGGGGCAAGAAGAGGTCCTCCATCCGGTAGAAGTCTTCATCCAAGCGGGGCAGAAGAGGTCTTCCATCCGATTGAAGTCTTCATCCAAGCGGCATCCATCCGGAGCGGAGCGGCAGCATCCTGAAGACCTCCAACACGGAACATCCATCCTGGCCGACGACTGAACAACGAATGACGGTTCCTTTAAATGACCTCATCCAAGATGGCGTCCCTCGAATTCTGAATGGCTGATAGGATTCTATCAGCAAATCGGAATTAAGGTAGGAATATTCTGATTGGCTGATGGAGTCAGCCAATCAGAATCAAGTTCAATCCGATTGGATCGGAATTCGAGGGACGCCATCTTGGATAACATCATTTAAAGGAACGCCATCTTGGATGACGTCATTTAAAGGAACCGTCATTCATCGTTCAGTCGTCGGCCAGGATGGATGTTCCGCGTTGGAGGTCTTCAGGATGCTGCCGCTCCGCTCCGGATGGATGCCGCTTGGATGAAGACTTCAATCGGATGGAAGACCTCTTCTGCCCCGCTTGGATGAAGACTTCTACCGGATGGAGGACCTCATCTTGCCCCGCTTGGATGAAGACTTCTACCGGATGGAGGACCTCTTCTTGCTCCGCTTGGATGAAGAATTTGGCTCGGCTGGGTGAAGACGACTCAAGGTAGGAAGATCTTCAGGGGCTTAGTGTTAGGTTTATTTAAGGGGGGTTTGGGTTAGATTAGGGGTATGTGGGTGGTGGGTTGTAATGTTGGGGGGGGTATTGTATGTTTTTTTTTACAGGCAAAAGAGCTGAACTTCTTGGGGCATGCCCCGCAAAGGGCCCTGTTCAGGGCTGGTAAGGTAAAAGAGCTTTGAACTTTAGTAATTTAGAATAGGGTAGGGCATTTTTTTATTTTGGGGGTCTTTGTTATTTTATTAGGGGGTTTAGAGTAGGTGTAATTAGTTTAAAATTGTTGTAATATTTTTCTGTTTGTAAATATTTTTTTATTTTTTGTAGCTTAGTTCTTTTTTATTGTTTGTACTTTAGTTAGTTTATTTCATTGTATTTATTTGTAGGAATTGTATTTAATTTATTTATTGATAGTGTAGTGTTAGGTTTAATTGTAGATAATTATAGGTATTTTATTTAATTAATTTATTGATAGTGTAGTGTTAGGTTTAATTGTAACTTAGGTTAGGATTTATTTTACAGGTAAATTTGTAATTATTTTAACTATTTTAGCTATTAAATAGTTCTTAACTATTTAATAGCTATTGTACCTAGTTAAAATAAATACAAAGTTACCTGTAAAATAAATATAAATCCTAAAATAGCTATAATATAAATATAATTTATATTGTAGCTATATTAGGGTTTATTTTACAGGTAAGTATTTAGCTTTAAATAGGAATAATTTATTTAATAAGAGTTAATTAATTTCGTTAGATGTAAATTATATTTAATTTAGGGGGGTGTTAGTGTTAGGGTTAGACTTAGCTTTAGGGGTTAATACATTTATTAGAATAGCGGTGAGCTCTAGTCGGCAGATTAGGGGTTAATGTTTGAAGTTAGGTGTCGGCGATGTTAGGGAGGGCAGATTAGGGGTTAATACTATTTATTATAGGGTTAGTGAGGTGGATTAGGGGTTAATAACTTTATTATAATAGCGGTGCGGTCCGGTCGGCAGATTAGGGGTTAATAAGTGTAGGCAGGTGGAGGCGACGTTGTGGGGGGCAGATTAGGGGTTAATAAATATAATATAGGGGTCGACGGTGTTAGGGGCAGCAGATTAGGGGTACATAGGTATAATGTAGGTGGCGGCGGTGTACGGAGCGGCAGATTAGGGGTTAATAAGTGTAAGGTTAGGGGTGTTTAGACTCGGGGTACACGTTGAGTGTTAGGTGCAGACGTAGGAAGTTTTTCCCCATAGCAAACAATGGGGCTGCGTTAGGAGCTGAACGCGGCTTTTTTGCAGGTGTTAGTTTTTTTTTTAGCTCAATCGGCCCCTTTGTTTCCTATGGGGGAATCGTGCACGAGCACGTTTTTGAAGCTGGCCGCTTCTGTAAGCAACTCTGGTATCGAGAGTTGCAGTGGCGTTAAATATGCTGTACGCTCCTTTTTTGGAGCCTAACGCAGCCATTCTGTGGACTCTCAATACCAGAGTTGTTTTAAAGGTGCGGCCAGAAAAAAGCATGCGTAGCTAACGCACCCCTTTGGCCGCAGAACTCTAAATCTAGCCGATAGTTTGGGTAACAAGCAAACACCTATGGGTAACAGAAGATTTTACAGGCTTTTCACAGACCAGCAAGGAAGAAAAAAAAAGTACAAAATGTAAGCAGACAATGGAAGTAAATAATAGTGAATAAGTGATTTGCTATTGCTTATGTCTGCCTTGTCTGTTTTATTACAAATTGTGAAAGGTTCCTAACAAGCTTTATACATAGAGACCAATTTAACAAATGTCTGTCGGACCTGATCCGACAGTGCGGATCAGGTCCGACAGACATTGCTGAATGCGGAGAACAATTCACTCTCCATATTCAGCATTGCACCAGCAGCTCACAAGAGCTGCTGGTGCAACGCCGCCCCCTGCAGACTCGCGGCCAATGGGCTGCTAGCAGGAAGGTGTCAATCAACCGGAACGTACTCGATCAGGTTGAATTGTGGTGATTCCTGTCCGCCTCATCAGAGCAGGCGGAGAGGGTTATGAAGCAGCAGTCTTTAGACCGGCGAGCAAAATAAAGGGAGAATAGAAAACAATCAAGATACGTTACAGTAAAGGCAAGCAAAATAAATAATGTAAACTACAACACTGATTTATTTTCCTTGATTAAGCATGTTATGAAGAATTACATCTTGAGGTTTCTGTCATTTTAAAGGTTATTTCTAAAATAAACAAAAAAAAAGAAAAAATAAGAAAGGAAAAAAAAGATCAACTTTATGAACAAGAGATTATTTTTTTTTAATTAACACTTTTAACCAAATACAATATATTAAACAGATGCAGCTTATTTATTTACATATGTTGCAAATATTTAATTAATGTTAATTATTAATGTTTAATTATAAATGCACAAAAGACTGTAAGCCAAGTGCCTGGTCAGGAAATTATATGTAGCTTTACAGACACTACAAATAGGAAGAAAGTAGAAGAAGATATTTTCTCCTTTCAGCCTTATTTTCACTATCATTATATTAAACTGCAGCTGACTATATTGTCTCCTCTAGCGTTTCTCTTTTGCTATATAGATGCTTTAACAGGTTCCTTACCCGCTCTCCCAGGTAGTTGAAAATCAAGTCTTGGATCTCCTGTGGAGGAGAGAATCTGTATTTTTTTGGTTTAGTTTTTATCTATAAAAGTAGCTATTGTATTATTAAAACTCACTAAAACCATTTTTCTTTCAGAATAGGAGGCTCACAAATGAGTTAAATACATAGTTAATGTCAGCTATGGAGCAACAATACTAACTGATCCTAAACTGAACAAAACTGGCGTTTGGCGGCTACACACATATACAGCTCATAAACGGCTCCCCGCCATTCTCATCTCAAAATCAGGAGAGTATTGCTGCTCTGGAGCTTAGCCCTTGCAGTTACAAACATACCTCATTTTATTGCGCTTCACAGATATTGCTCTTTTTACAATTTGAAGGTTTGTGACAACCCTTTTTCAAGCAAGTCTATCTGCGCCATTTTTCCAACATATATGCACAAATATATGCATGCATACACATATATACACACACATCTATATATACACACACACAAAAACATTATGACTCACTAAAGGTTCAAATTATTAGCATTTTTTCAAGTATTTTTTAATTAAGATATGTACATAGTTTTATTTTAGACATAATGCTAGTGCACACTTGATAGACTTAATTATAGTGAAAATATAACTTTTATATGCACTGGGAAACAAACAAATTAGTGTGACTCACTTTATTGCTATATTCGCTTTATTGCGGTCTTCAGGAACCAAACCCGCAATATCTCCGAGGTATGCCTCTATATGCAAGCAACAATGTTCTGACACATTAAAGTATTTTCCTATTACATCTTTACACACATATCCTTATGATATAGCCAGTTATTACACATTAATGGTGACATCCCCTGACTCAAGTGCCTAATTAACATATGACTAGCCACTTGCGCCTAGATTTAGAGTTTGTCGTTAGCCATCAAAAGCAGCGTTAAGGGGTCCTAACGCTGCTTTTTACCGCCCGCTGGTATTTAGAGTCAGGCAGGAAAGGGTCTGCCGCTCACTTCCTTACCTCGACTCCAAGCTACCGCAGATCCCCTTACGTCAATTGCGTATCCTATCTTTTCTATGGGATTTGCCTAACGCTGGTATTTGGAGTCTTCGAAGAAGTGAGCGGTACAGCCTCTACCGACAAGACTCCTACCGCCAAAAAAAGTCAGTAGTTAAGAGCTTTATGGGCTAACACCGGAATATAAAGCTCCTAACTACTGTGCTATAAAGTACACTAATACCCATAAACTACCTATGTACCCCTAAACCGAGGCCCCCCACATCGCCAACCCTATAATAAAAAAAATTAACCCCTAATCTGCCGACCGGACACCGCCGCCACATACATTATCCCTATGAACCCCTAATCTGCTGCCCCTAACATCGCTGACACCAATATTATATTTATTAACCCCTAATCTGCCCCCCCAATGTCGCCGCTACCTTACCTACACTTATTAACCCCTAATCTGCCAACCGGACCTCGCCACCACTATAATAAATGTATTAACCCCTAAACCGCCGCACTCCCGCCTCCCAAACACTATAATAATTTATATTAACCCCTAATCTGCCCTCCCTAACATCGCCGCCACCTGCCTACAATTATTAACCCCTAATCTCCCGCCAGCAACGTCGCCGCTACTATACTAAAATTATTAACCCCTAAACCTAACTCTAACCCTAACCCTAACACCCCCCTAACTTAAATATAATTTTAATTAAACAAAATAATATTCCTATAATTAAATAAATTATTCCTATCTAAAACGAAATACTTACCTATCAAATAAACCCTAATATAGCTACAATATAACTAATAGTTACATTGTAGCTATTTTAGGATCTATATTTATTTTACAGGCAACTTTGTATTTTTTTTTAACTAGGTACAATAGCTATTAAATAGTTAATAACTATTTAATAGCTACCTAGTTAAAATAAGTACAAAATTACCTGTAAAATAAATCCTAACCTAAGTTACAAATACACCTAACACTACACTATCATTAAATTAATTAAATAAATTAACTACAATTAGCTAAACTAAAATACAATTAAATAAACTATTCAATAATACAAAAAACAAAGACTAAATTACAAAAAATATAAAAAAAATTACAAGAAGTTTAAATTAATTACACCTAATCTAAGCCCCCTAATAAAATAAAAAATCCCCCCAAAATAAAAAATGCCCTACCCTATTCTAAATTACAAAAGTAATCAGCTCTTTTACCAGCCCTTAAAAGGGCTTTTTGTGGTGCATTGCCCCAAAGTAATCAGCTCTTTTACCTGTAAAAAAAATTTACAATACCCCCCCCAACATTACAACCCACCACCCACATACCCCTACTCTAACCCACTCAAACCCCCCTTAAAAAAACCTATCGCTAACCCCCTGAAGATCATCCTACCTTGAGTCGTCTTCACCCAGCCGAGCCGAATTCTTCATCCAAGGTGTGCAGAGAAGGTCCTTCATCAGGTAGAAGTCTTCATCCAGGCAGCACCTTCAATCTTCATCCATCCGAAGCTGAGCCATCTTCAAAGGAGCCGACGCTGAGCCATCCTCTTCAACCGACGACTTCCCGACGAATTAAGGTTCCTTTAAGGGACGTCATCCAAGATGGCGTCCCTTCAATTCCGATTGGCTGATAGGATTCTATCAGCTAATCGGAATTAAGGTAGGAAAAATCTGATTGGCTGATCCAATCAGCCAATAAGATTGAACTTCAATCCGATTGGCTGATACAATCAGCCAATCATATTGAGCTTGCATTCTATTGATTGCTCCAATCAGCCTGAACTTCAATCTGATTGGCTGGTTGAATCAGCCAATCAGATTTTTCCTACCTTGATTCTATCAGCCAATCGGAATTGAAGGGACGCCATCTTGAATGACATCCCTTAAAGGAACCTTTATTCATTGGGAAGTCGTCGGTTGAAGAGGATGGCTCCGCGTCGGTTCCTTTGAAGATGGCTCAGCTCCGGATGGATGAAGATTGAAGGCGCTGCCTGGATGAAGACTTCTACCGGATGAAGGACCTTCTCTGCACACCTTGGATGAAGAATTCGGCTCGGCTGGGTGAAGACGACTCAAGGTAGGATGATCTTCAGGGGGTTAGCGATAGGTTTTTTTAAGGGGGGTTTGAGTGGGTTAGAGTAGGGGTATGTGGGTGGTGGGTTGTAATGTTGGGGGGGTATTGTATTTTTTTTTTACAGGTAAAAGAGCTGATTACTTTGGGGCAATGCACCCCAAAAAGCCCTTTTAAGGGCTGGTAAAAGAGCTGATTACTTTTGTAATTTAGAATAGGGTAGGGCATTTTTTTATTTTGGGGGGATTTTTTATTTTATTAGGGGGCTTAGATTAGGTGTAATTAGTTTAAACTTCTTGTAATTTTTTGTATTTTTTGTAATTTAGTGTTTGTTTTTTTTGTATTATAGAATAGTTTATTCAATTCTATTTTAGTTTAGCTAATTGTAGTTAATTTATTTAATTAATTTAATGATAGTGTAGTGTTAGGTGTATTTGTAACTTAGGTTAGGATTTATTTTACAGGTAATTTTGTACTTATTTTTACTAGGTAGCTATTAAATAGTTATTAACTATTTAATAGCTATTGTACCTAGTTAAAATAAATACAAAGTTGCCTGTAAAATAAATATAAATCCTAAAATAGCTACAATGTAACTATTAGTTATATTGTAGCTATATTAGGGTTTATGTAATAGGTAAGTATTTAGTTTTAAATAGGAATAATTTATTTAATTATAGGAATATTATTTTGTTTAATTAAAATTATATTTAAGTTAGGGGGTGTTAGGGTTAGAGTTAGGTTTAGGGGTTAATAATTTTAGTATAGTAGCGGCGACGTTGCGGGCGGGAGATTAGGGGTTAATAATTGTAGGTAGGTGGCAGCGATGTTAGGGAGGGCAGTGTTTGGGAGGCGGGAGTGTGGCGGTTTAGGGGTTAATACATTTATTATAGTGGCGGCGAGGTCCGGTTGGCAGATTGGGGGTTAATAAGTGTAGGTAAGGTAGCGGCAACATTGGGGGGGGCAGATTAGGGGGTAAAAAATATAATATAGGTGTCGGCGATGTTAGGGGCAGCAGATTAGGGGTTCATAGGGATAATGTAGGTTGCGGCGGTGTCCGGAGCGGCAGATTAGGGGTTAATAATATAATGCAGGTGTCAGCGATAGCGGGGGTGGCAGATTAGGGGTTAATAAGTAAGGTTAGGGGTGTTTAGACTCGGGGTTCATGTTAGGGTGTTAGGTGCAGACTTAGAGAGTGTTTCCCCATAGGAAACAATGGGGCTGCGCTAGGAGCTGAACGCTGCTTTTTTGAAGGTGTTAAGTTTTTTTCCAGCCAGCTTAGCCCCATTGTTTCCTATGGGGATATCGTACACAAGCACGTTTTTCCAGCTTACCGCTACCGTAGGCAACACTGGTATTGAGAGTTGAAGGGAAGGTAAATTATGCTCTACGCTCCCTTTTCTGAGCCTAACGCAGCCACTCAGACAAATCTAAATACCAGCGTTGTCTTAAGGGTGCGCTGGAAAAAAAAGCAACGTTAGCTACTCGGGTCTTTACCGACAAAACTCTAAATCTAGGCCTAAGTTTCCTTGAAGGTCTATGCAAACAAACACAGATTTGTAGTCTGGCGCAAAAATTTTAAAGGGACATGAAACCTAAAAATGTTCATGATTTATACAGAGCATACAAATTTAAACATTTTTTTAATTTACCTCTATTATCCAGGGTCGGCTCTAAGGGGGGGCATTGGGGGGCAATGCCCCCCCCCAAAATTGAATGCTGTGCCCCCCAGGGCAAAAGAAGTGATTTTTTTTTTATTTTATTTTTTATTTTATTTTTACATTTTAAAAGTGACGGAACGTCCAGGGTCCCAAATGTGGCATCAACCATTTGCAGCCACTGGACCCTGGAGATCCGCCACTGGAGGGCCCAGCTAATATCTTTACTCTCCTCTATTTACAACCAGATAACAAATAAAGTTGCATTTCCCTGCTGGTGCTCTCACAGTTAACCTAGGCCTTGCAATGCCCCTCCTCCTGCTAGCCCACTTACTACAGAGCTGAAGTGAGATGATGACATCATCAGACCTCTGCAGGAAGTGCTGGGAGAAGCTAACAGTTAGTGAGAGGGAAGGCAGAAGTAATTTTGTGAAAACACAGCCGTATAACCAATGTGTGTGTGAGAGTAGTATCCCTTCCCTATTGTGCTTTATATCCTGGCAACCACAGATAAAGAAGCAAATTGGGAATTCCTTGGTTTCCCCACTGCAGGTCACACAAAACAAGTGTGCATTGTGCCTGCTTTATCTGCATTGATCAGTGTAAAATGTGTGTCAGATTATAGGTGCTCAAATATACACACTTCAAATGTAGCTGTGGGACAATGATTGAAACAATGAGTTTCAAAATATCTCCTATTTGTCCCCAAGGTTGTTTTATTATATATATATATATATATATATATATATATATATATATATATATATATATATATATAGACACACACACACATACATACATACACACAATTTCAACCCCACACAAGAAAAAGGTAGTGCAATAGAAATATTAGAAAAAAAGGTAAAAGAAGATATTGAAAAAATAGATGATAAAAAAGACTTAAAATGGAATCTAACCAAAAAAGAAAATTTAGTTTTAAAAGATCTAAAAGAGAACAAAGACATAACGATTAAACAAGCTGATAAAGGTGGGGGAGTGGTTATAATGGACACTGTACACTACCTTAATGAAGCATATAGATTATTGGGAGATGAGGCAACATATAAAAAATTGACTGGGAACCCCTTAGAATCCATGAAGAAAAACTTGGACAAAATGATACTTACAGCAAAAAACAAAGGTATTCTTAATAACCAAGAAAGTAGATTTCTAGCAATTGATCACCCAAGGACACCAGTCTTTTATTTCCTGCCCAAAATCCATAAAAGCAACCAACCCCCCAGGTAGACCAATCATCTCAGGAATCAATTCCCTAACATCCAACCTATCACAATACACAGATTATTACTTACAGAAATATGTGAACTCTATACCATCACATCTCAAAGACACCAAACATTTTTTAAATCTAATAGAAAATTTAAAATGGGAAGATAATTACATCCTAGTCACGTGTGACGTGAGTTCTTTATATACTTGCATAGAACATCAGAACGGTCTAGAGGCTACTCATTCCTATCTATTAAGAGATACAGAAATGTCAAAAGTACAGCAAGAATTCATATTAGATTGTATGGAGTTTATTCTAAAGAATAACTATTTTTCATTTAATGGGCATTACTATTTGCAAAAAAAGAGCACAGCCATGGGCACGAGATTCGCACCCAGTTACGCCAATTTGTTCGCAGGGCACTTTGAAGAACTATTTTTGTCCGGAACACCGTGGGGTGCGAATCTCGTGCTCTACAAAAGGTTTATTGATGATATATTCATTATCTGGAAAGGTGATGAGGAACTACTAGAACAATTCATTTCAGATTTTAACACCAATGATTTCGGATTAATATTTACATATGAATATAACAAAGTAAAAAATTATTTTCTGGATATAGAAATATCTATAATAAATAATGAAATAATCACAACCACCTTTTTTAAAAAAGTCGATGCCAACAGCTATATTGATTTTTAAAGCTGCCATCACAATAAATGGAAAAGAAACATACCAAAAGGGCAATTCTCAAGAATTAGAAGAAACTGCACACACATTGCAGATTATGACTCACAAGCAGAGATCTTACACAACAGATTTTTAGAGAAAGGATACCACCCCAAACAACTACTAGAAACCAACAAACTAGTTAGACAAATAGATAGGAGGTCACTACTAGAAGACAGCAATATGACAAACAAGGCAGAGAAAGATCCATATGACATTCCATTGATTACATCATTTTCTAGTCAACATAAACTAATTGAGAACATTGTAAAGAAACACTGGCACATAGCCAGAAGTGACCCCATAATAGGGAAAAGACTAAAATATCGCCCTGACGTTATATTCAGAAAGGCCACCAATTTAAAGAATATCCTAGCGCCAAGCGAATTTAAATCAAAAACAGGCCCTCAGCAATACAACTTAAACATGTCATGCATGCAAATTTAGCACAAAAACCAAAAAGGTAAAATCTAATGTAACCCAGAAAGAACTGAAGATTAATGACACCATAAGATGCACTGACACCAATATAATCTATTTAATTCAGTGCTCATGTAAACTACAGTACCTAGGTCAAACGGGGAGGAAACTGAAAGAAAGAATAAGAGAGCATATCAGATGCATAGAAAAAGAAAAAGATAATACCAGACTTTATGCCCACTTTAAAGAATTCCACAAAGGTAACCCAAATGACATGAAATTTTGGGGCATTAAGAAAATAAAGACAGATGGTAGAGGTGGAAATATGGAAAAGAAGCTACTATACCATGAAGCAGAATTGATTTTAAAAATGAAAACTCTACACCCAAAAGGCCTCAATAGCGAACTAGACCTCAATGCAATTCTATAAGATAAATATCATAAAAACACACAAACACACCATTAAAACATATTGATTTAACATAATAAAACTACTGAATATATATATATATATATATATATATATATATATATATATCATAAATAAGTATATAGTTTTACAATCTAAGGACACACCACTTGAAATTCAAATTAACACATAGGCCAATTTATAAAGCTTAAGATCATAAAAACCAAGCCACCACACTAACAAACCAAGTTGATTAAATACAATAGAATTCTAAAATAATATATATATATATATATTTGACAAAATTACCACTTAGTTTTACAGTCTAAGGACACACAACTTGAAATTTTAAAAATTCCTACAATAATTTTAAAAATTCATACAAGAAGGCTAATCTCCCACCCGATAATACTAATATCCACAAAAACTAGAAAAATATTGGTACAACACACTCATTGGATCATGATAACTTAATACGCACAGTTATATATCGATTTAACATATTAGAAGGTTATTAAAACACGTGTATCTAAACAATGGTCTAAAAGTACTATTTTAGATTCCATATAGCACAATACCCACCGTCGGGTAATTATAGCCCACTGATAACAAAAAGAAATATTCAACTTGAGTCAAACCTTAATTAAAATTTAAAATTTATATTCTCTTTTGGCCCTTCTAATTTTTATTCACCATTGGCCCCTTTTTAACTATACTTTAAGGTTAAACATTGATACAAAGATAAGTATAGACAAATTATTTTTTTCTCTAATATTACGCTCTAATTACAGAAACCTTTTAACAATATCCTTTGTTTCATAGAGTTATTAAAACAAACACTCTAAAAGTGATTGACATAAGATATATAATATCTCTCTCTATTTTAAAAGTAATCATATAAAATGTTTATTGCTACATAAAGTCAGCCTACTATATTATAATTAAGACCCAAGGATACCTATGTTATATAATAAAGCAGCATTTTTTAAATGTTCTTGAACTTTTTTGATTTTTATGTATATCATCAATTAGTGATTCATTGCTTAATTATAGAGGCTTTAAATAGCCTTGAATCCCCACATCTGGTATCTTGAAAAAGGCTGTCCAGCCGAAACGCGTTGATACCAGAGCACATCTGCACAGGATCTGAGAAGACAAAGAGAATACCTGCTATACCCTGTTGAAATATTCAAGTTCCCACTTAGCGGCATATATTTAACTGCAAAGATCACATTGATAACTAGAATTCCTTTTTCTACTTATCCTACAAACTTTCTACTTATCCCACAACCACATTTCAGTACCCAGATCAGTCACTGACCGGCATCTAAGAAACCTGGGAACAACGGACCGGAGAGGCACGCAAATATTCCACATCAGGAGGTTATCCAACAACCATACCATAGTGATCGGTTACTGACCGACAGACAAGCCACAGAAAAGAAAAACCGGAGATACTTAAAAAACATCAGCAAACGGTTGGCACCTAACCGCAACGAAGATCCCACCAAGAAACCCTTAAGAGCGTGATCGGTCACTGACCGACAAAGGACAAGATAACAGAGCGGCCACGGCAACTACACAAGCATTCATATAAAAGTGAATTTTCTCGCAGCAAACAGATAAGCCCACCTAACAAGAGGAAACCCAAGCGGCATTTATTTAACCGCCAGCAGCTCATATAGAACTGCCACCAGCTTGATCTAGAAACCTAAGCAAATCATTGGCATAGCGGCATTTATTTAACCGCAATCATCTCACAAAAGTGATATCAAACAGATACACTTCAAGCTACTAATTTGTATACTTATATCACAGTGTGATAAAAATCGCACCAACATACCTCTACATTTGATATATAGTTACCTACTATACAGCAACTATTGTCTTATCCACTATGATATTGTATTTACAAACATTTTGTTAGAAATTACAACTTGTGATAAACCTATAACTGTATAAATTGCAAGATTTCAATGATATTATTTTAATTAAATTTTTTATATTTTTTAGAAAATTACGTACATTCTTATACATAGAGACACTGGTGTCATTTTTTAAACTTTGAAGGAATTTGTAATAATTTTTGTTTAAATGTACTTTTAGCATCACTAGTATTGGGTAAATTTACCATAATCAAATAAAGGATCATATTTATTTCTTAAACAAGTTTCGACATCCAATTTTTTTCCGAAAGAGAATATAAAATAGTACTCATCAAAACATTAACATATATTGAGCCCACATATTATCACACATATTTACAGTAAGACACATTGGGAATAGCAACTTGGTTTGCGCCACCTACTACAACTAACTATAACTCTTTAAACTTTGGGATAAAGTTTACTTCAGGTGTGCTAGATTCCCCACCAGCTAGACAGTCTAACCCTACCAAACATTCATACATACACACAATACACACACTGTGTGTATATATATATATATATATATATATATATATATATATATATATATATTGTTTGTGTGTATATATATATATATATATATATATATATATATATATATATATATACATATATATATATATATGTGTATATACATATATACCGTGTGTATGTGTGTGTGTGTGTATATATATATATATACTGTGTGTGTATGTGTATATATATATATATATATGTGTGTGTGTGTATATATATATAATTTGTGTGTATATTCATACTGTATATACCGTGTGTGTGCTGGTAAATATAATTAATAATATCTGTACAAGTAATGTACTGCTTGGCACTCAAACTTATTGTCACGTAAAAGCTTATTTGATCATTAGTAGGGTCATTGGTAGAGCTACACATGCAAAGAGTGTCCACTGGCTGTGTCATATGTGGGAGACATTCCTGAGATATGACAAATGTAACCCCTGCACTGCCATAAATCTGGTAAATGTAACTGCTGCGGCACTGCCAGACATCTTATAAATGTAACCCCTATACTCCTTGAGATAGGACACATGTAACCGCTGCACTTCCAGAAATATAAACAAATCTAACTCCTGCACAGCCAGAGATCTGATAAATGTAACCCCTGGACTGCCACAGTAGGTCTGCTCTTATTTTGACTCTCATACATGCTTTTTAAATGCGTGCCCCCTCATGAAAAAAAATGCCCCCCCATTTCATTCGTTCTGGAGCCGACCCTGCTATTATCTAATGTGCTTCATTCTCTTTGTATCCTTTGATTAAAATTGCTAGCTCTGTCTGAATCATGAAATAAATAATTTGGGGTACATGTCCCTTTAAGTGCAGCAGCTGTTTCTAAACAACAACAACAATAAAAATAAAACAAATTACAAAATAAAAATTGTACAAAGTCTGTGCTGTCAGAGCGGTCTCTGTATATTCATTTCAGTGATATTATTTGTACATTGAAAGCTGCACCTTCCTTTATACTATCAGGGACGAGTAAAGTAAAAATTACCATCCTTATCAATTATAGTGTCAGAAGAGTAAGGTGAAACTGGAAAAGAAAAACCAGCATTACCTATTTGCTCATACTATTTTAAAGGGATATGATCGCCCAACATGTTGAGTTTATTATTAAGGGTAAGAAATAGTTATGTTAAATTATACTAGCCATGATTGCCTTTTGGTGCTTTTCAAATATTCTACCCCAATGCAATAATGTTGGTGTCAAGATCATGAAGGCATTTTGCAGCACTTTTACTGTGACTACAGATCACCCTGCTTCTGTATAGCTCAAAGTAAATAATCCCTTCACTGCTGAGCCTTTTCACATCCCTGTGCTTTAACCATTTTTAGGCTTTTGAACTCTATCGGCTAGATTTAGAGTTTTGTTGGTAACAACCCGCGTATCTAACGCTGGCTTTTTTCCCCCCGCACCTTTTAAATACCGCTGGTATTTAGAGTTCACAGAAGGGCTGCGTTAGGCTCCAAAAAGGGAGCGTAGAGCATAATTTACCGCCACTGCAACTCTCAATACCAGCGGTGCTTACGGACGCGGCCAGCTTCAAAAACGTGCTCGTGCACGATTCCCCCATAGGAAACAATGGGGCAGTTTGAGCTGAAAAAAAACCTAACACCTGCAAAAAAGCAGCGTTCAGCTCCTAACGCAGCCCCATTGTTTTCTATGCGGAAACACTTCCTATGTCTGCACCTAACACCCTAACATGTACCCCGAGTCTAAACACCCCTAACCTTACACTTATTAACCCCTAATCTGCCGCCCCCGCTATCGCTGACCCCTGCATATATTTTTTAACCCCTAATCTGCCGCTCCGTACACCGCCACAACCTACGTTATCCCTATGTACCCCTAATCTGCTGCCCCTAACACCGCCGACCCCTATATTATATTTATTAACCCCTAATCTGCCGCCCCCAACGTTGCCTCCACCTACCTACACTTATTAACCCCTAATCTGCCGACCGGACCTCACCACTACTCTAATAAATTTATTAACCCCTAAAGCTAAGTCTAACCTTAACTCTAGCACCCCCCTAAGTTAAATATAATTTAAATCTAACGAAATAAATTAACTCTTATTAAATAAATTATTCCTATTTAAAGCTAAATACTTACCTGTAAAATAAACCCTAATATAGCTACAATATAAATAATAATTATATTGTAGCTATTTTAGGATTTATATTTATTTTACAGGCAACTTTGTAATTATTTTAACCAGGTACAATAGCTATTAAATAGTTCATAACTATTTAATAGCTACCTAGTTAAAATAATTACAAAATTACCTGTAAAATAAATCCTAACCTAAGATGGAGGTCAGAACAAATCACCCAGAGCACTTCACAACAGTGTTGAATTTCCTATCCCTAAGACAAAGAAGCAAATGCAAGGGATACGTTATGGATGAGACTGATTATAATCTCGGCCAGACAGTGGCTCTACAAATCAAGCGGGACTTAAGTTTGAGCCGTGGTTGCAACTTTGCTCTCGCAGATGACGGCCCTAAATTTGAAAGATGGATTTGAACAATTTTATGGTTATGGACATGGTTATGGGACTCACGTGGCCCTATCCCCTCTTGTGACCAAAGCACTACAGCTACACTGGGGTTCTTAACACTCATGCCCCTTAGACCGCAGGACCCAACAGTATAAACAGCACGGTAACAAATTGTACCCTAATATAACCTGTCTCACCTAACTGCAACCTAATATGTTACCCGTCTACAATAACAGACTGCATCTTATTATCAGTGTCTAAGGGATAATGCTAAAGTTAGATACTAGGGGTTTTTCTATACTATAGCAAAAAGGAAGAAAACAAAAAACTCCAAGCTCCTTAAAACAAAAAACTTTAATAGAAATCATTTTAAAAGTTGGATAGAGTCCAAAAAATAGTAGAGGTGGTTAGCGCAGCACACAGGCTTATGTCTTAGCCTAATAGGTACATAGTTCTGCATGTTTAAAAAGGGTAAAATGTCATTTCATTGGTTGAACAGAATGTGCCGTACCTCCCTCTAATGCCCTAATTATGTGAATGCCTAACATATGTTTACTGTTACTTCCTGTTAATAAAATATGGAACTTACTAAGGCTAAATGTACAGAAAAAGCAGTGCCATCATATGTAGCTGTTAAACTATAATCTTAATTTTACTCAGATGATTATGACACCTATAATACTTATTCTCTATTCCAACATATCTGATTGGTAATGTCACACTCATGACCATTACGATTTTTTTAGGGGAAAAATGTCTGTACTTAAAGTACATGCTACACAAATGTTTACTAAAGATACAACTAAATACACATTACATAGATTGCCTCTATCTATTTGCAATTATCTACCTTATTGGTTGTAATTATTATAGAGATTTATTCTTTGGAAAGATGCAATGTTGTAGAAATAAACCAATGTTAATGTGTACTACATAAACAATTAAAATACATGTTCTTGTATATAAGAATCATACGGTACAGGGTGCATTTTCAATATGCAAAATACTTAGGGTTTCTATTGCTCTATCTCTTACTGCCTAGTTGGTAAAATATCTTTAGAGACTTAATCCTATACCAATGTCAAGTAATGGGGTGATGAGAGCCCATGAGTTACATTTGTTTTGTAGATAAATGTATAGAATAAATATATGTATACATAATTCAGAGCAATATGTGTTGATATGCCTATTATCTGTAACTATCACTATTTGTTTCATAATGTTTCAGTTGGGTGAAGTCATTCCCAATAATTAATTAAATCATATCTTGAGTTGAGACCCTCTGGATGTCTGGTACATAGCTTAAACATCCAGAAATCTCCCTTTTGGCCAGCAATTTGTCAATATTGCCACCTCTCTTAGGAAGTTTAGCTTGTTCTATGTCACACCATTTTAGTGTGCATATTTTCCCACCATGTTTCTCCACAAAATAGCGTACTAGTGGGGTAGTGGACTTCCCCCGTGTAATGGTTGAAATGTGTTTTCTTATACGGGATTTTATAACTCTTGAGGTGAGTCCAATATATTGAACTACACAAGTCTCATATCTTAACATGTATATCACTTGTGAGGACATACAATTCATACATGTTTGGATTTGAAATATTTCGCCTGTTGTGTACGATGTGAAGGTTTTGTTTTTTTCCAAAAATTCACATGGTCGGGACTTTCTGTGTCCACAACCATACATACCTCTCGTACTCATCCAAGTACTCGTTCTTGACTGCACATTTTTGAGGGCCGTAGGTGAAAGTATGGACCCCAGGGTGGGACATTTTCTAGGAGTGCATCTAACCTATTCTATACTATTACATACATTAAAATGTACATGGAGGTGTAGTTATTTGTTATCAGATCACTGAAATCAGACGTGTCATTGCACAGGTTTAACCCACTCCTACAGGGGTGCAGATAACAGCTTTTATAATTTATTGTTTGTTTTCAAGTTTAGTTATATGTTTTAACAGCAGTTCATCTACACCCCTAGGTTTTTATGTATAGTCATAAGGAGAATTGTAGATCTATTAGTCTGTATCAATAGTACTTAAAGGGACATTATACACTCATTTTTTCTTTGCATAGATGTTTTGTAGATGATCTATTTATATAGCCCATAAAGTTTTTTTTTTTTTTTTTTTAAATGTATAGTTTTGCTTTTTTTTAAAATAACATTGCTCTGATTTTCAGACTCCTAACAAAGTATTATTTGAATACCGTCAGCTACCTTCTCCAGCTTGCTCCTGTTTGTGTAAAGAGTCTTTTCATATGCAAAAGAAGGGGGAGGGGGGAGGGTCTTATTTCCCACTTGCAGTGGGCTTTCCAGCTACCTTTTCAACAGAGCTAAACTAAGAGGTTCTAAGTAAGTTTTTAAACATTTTTATACTGGATTTTTATATCAGTATCAGTGCATCTTATTCTTTATAGTAGTGTCTATTACATGCAGTTATATAAAAATGAGTGTATACTGTCCCTTTAACTTGAGCCACAAAAGCAGACAGTCCTGAAATTCTTCTTGTTTTACTGAGATAGCCCTCTCCGCTCTATCTTGCTGTACGGCCAGATGCCGAGGCTGCAGCGTATTTATATGCTTATATGTTTATTTGTTTAAAACAGGGAGGTTCATTAAGCTTGATAAGAGAAATAGGCTCCAGACTCTGGTAAGCTAGTAGTTATCCACACTTAATGTAAATGACTTGTACAGTTATGCTACCTATAAGGTCCCTATTATTATACAAAGAACCAAAGAGGAGGATGTGGGAGAAATGTCCCTATGACTGAAAAAAAATAATATATAAATATATATATATAAATATATATATATATATATATATATATATATTATATATATATTATATATATATATATATATATATATATACTATAGCAATAAATATGTCTCAACTCTCCAAAAGCACAAAAAGGGGCTTATAGCTCCAACCTTGAACTGAAAGTATACACACACACAAACAGATATTAATGATAATCACGATGAAATAGAGTGTCAACACATCAAGCATTAAGGCAGCTATAGCTGGGTAGGCATGTGTCTGAAAAAGCCATGTATGGGAACTTGCAAAAGAGGTGTCTCACCACCACAACAGAGTCCTTGCAACTTACAGTCCAAGCCGCTAGCTTGTGTGGTTATCGCAGGAGTCCTCTGTGTTCCATGTCCTCGGCGTCCCTGCTCACAGCTCCACGCCACTCCAAAGCTCCGCCTCAATCTGGGATCCAATCCGTCAGTGATAAATGCCGACAACATACGCTATCAGCATTTATCATTGCACCAGCAGTTCTTGTGAACTACTGGTGCAATACCGCCCCTGCAGATTCGCAGGGGGTGTCAATTAACCCGATCGTATTCGATCGGGCTGATTGCTGTCCACCACCTCAGAGGTGGCGGACGAGTTAAGGAGCAGCAGTCTTAGGACCGCTTCTTCTTAACTTTCGCTTCAGACGGAACTGAAGTGGAGTGGGTCAGAAGCAGCATCCGCTGCTTCATAAATCGACCCCTAAGTGTGGTTTAAGTTTTCCTGGGCACAAGAGCGGCCCCTTAAAATACGGGAGGAATTACAAATGTTAAAATGAGGTTCCAATTTATTCTGCAAAGTATGCTTATTGATTTATAAAATACCAATTTATCTGCACGTTGTTGATATATATCTATGGAGTTTATATACGTATTAACCTTGATGTCACCATATTATAATAAAGATGAAGGTATGTATTGCTTTTGTACTTTGCTTAACTACTGTTGTATTCACGGTCAACCTCAAGAAAATAAAAAGTAAAAAAATATATATAACATGCTTGCACGCTCAAGTTACCCTTTATAGGGTTTCACAACGTGATCTATATTTCTTTTTAACTCATCCAATTCACTTATGTACTTTGATAGCTGCAAATGTATATTTGCCCAGAGAGCAAGGATCTATGAGCCCTGTCAATAACACAACATAAAGTCAGTCACAGGTGCTGCCTGCCAGCTAATTTTTATTACATTTTTCCAAATCACTTGACAACTAAAAAGTCAGGAAATCCCTTGGTATTTCTATAATTTGTTCATCAGCCAGGAAAATAAACAAATTCCTAATGTGTCCCCCATTTAAAAACAGGACAAACACCCTTGCTGGTATATATAGGTCTTACTTTATTTTTGAATACAGGTCACTTTATTCCTGAGGAGGTGCCCCATAAGTTTTAATTCAACATTATGTACCATTCTGTGACAAACCATTACATATGTTTGAAATTCATTAGACTCCACTGACTAATTATATGTACAAATGCCGTCCTAAAACCCCACAAAGTTTCAAACACATAATCAAGATTGTAATCACGGCATATCAAGGAAGGAGATGGTGCTAGTGCATAAAATGATAATTGAACAAAATGTAAAGTCTTGCTGGAGAATTGCGAACACTTACTTGAAAAGTATGCACACAAAGTACTCTGGGCCCACACTGGTGGGCACTTATTGCGATACAAGACTTATGTGTAAAATATAACTTTTATTAAATTATTGAAATTAAAATTGACACAGACACTGATTCGTGTGATGTTGCAATAAATGTGTTATGTGGGGATTAATTATGAATCAACACCTTTCTATAAAATTGTGTACTATTCCCCACAATAGCGTTAGTTACAATTCTCTCTGAATGTGGTAAATTACTTGATAATATAGATTGTATCTTATCCTATCTATTTATTATCATCTATTACCCAGTATACAATCAAATTTGCTCCAGTCTAGGTTAGGATGAATCCTTATAGGGGCTGAATCAAAATGTATACTTGCTGTTGTGATGCCCACTGTGAGTACTTTCTATTCTGGATAGGGGATGTCAATCAACCCGATCGTACTCGATTGGGTTGATTTCCAGCGATTCCTGTCCGCCTGCTCAGAGCAGGCGGACAGGGTTATGGAGCAGTGGTCTTTAGAAACACGGGCCCACAAGCTCCGCTCGGAGCTTGATAAATGGGCCCCTCTGAATCAAAATCCTTGTTCATATTCAACATAGTACTTTTAGGATACTAAATCCTATTCATAAATGTGCTACACCCAAAAGCCTGCTATGTTATACTCACACATGATATAAGTTTACAGCTTTATAAAGCTCCAGATGCTAGTATGATTATATATGTTTCCCACTAGCCATAGCAACCTGAGAGAACTCACCAATAAGAGATGTAGCTAGATAATATCAGTACCAAGCTTTAATTTTCTATAATGACCATTGTAGAATAGCTAGCAAAGTTTCCCACCCTTACCATGAAGCCGCACTCCTTGACACAGGATTGTTTTATCACTACATGGGTTTCCTTAGTTTTTCTCTTCATTATGGGATTCCTTATATGCTCCTACTCCTGTTACCACCTGAGCATCTATGTTAGGGTCAATAACTGAGATTACTACATACTATTGTTATTCTCCTCAGCTTATACTTTAAAATATGAGACTCTACCTTGCTCACACTGAGGAACATACTAACCATGTATAAGGTGTGTTCAATCACTTATTTTTTGCTAACCCACACAGTGGCATAACTTTTGGTTCACTTTGCTAGATTTAGCCAAAATCAAATCTGATCTGTTGAAAACAACTAATAAGGTCTTATACCTGCCCGTGTCATGGATGTCTTATGGTGGGCTAACTTACAATAGATCCTTATACCCTCTCCTTATATGTCTTTCCGAAAATATATAGCAGGATTATGTAGCTGCTTTTCTCTTATTTCTCTTACTAGAGGTCAGCTTTCAATAGTTTCCTATAATCTCTATTGGATACCCATCTAAGTGGACAGCTTCTTCCCCCTATGCTGTTTCACTTCTACATACTGGACATTATATATTCAACATAGTCCACACCCTCTAAAGTAAATAAGATACCTAATAATTACTTTGCTGTTTTACTCAGGGGAGCTCCGCCCCTCCTCCCCTTTTCCCCTCTATTTCGAGCGGCTTTGGCCCACAGAATTTTACCCCCCCTCACATACTATGGCCCAATACTGGCCAAAGCAAATGCTAATTCTCTTTATCCTGATATTATTAGACTTGATAGAGTAAAGATTCCCCCCCCTAGTTGATGTGGGAACATGCACTACACAATAATAGAAACTGAAGTTCCCTCTTATATGGCCCAGACACTTTTCTAGCAATTTATTGAGGCATATGTGATTCCTTCTCTACATGTTCACCCCACATTATAGATCTCATTAACCTCATGCAAAAGGTAAAACTCGAGACACCACTCTATATTCGATGGCTGTAGGCCCTATTTATCCTAATCAAATATTTTTCATTACTACCTATACATGTTATTTCATAAGATCATAGAAATGTTATGTGAAGACACAATTTTTAGTTGATTTGATAATCTTTAGGTGATAACAATGTATATATTGCCATGCTGCAGTTCTTGTGAATGGACAAACTTTGTATGTCACTCTTATTCTCACAACTTCAATAAAAAAAAAAAAAATTAAAAAAAAAGAAGTGAGTAACAGCGCATCTTAATAAGAAGTGATTAATTAAAATCTCTGTAAAATATTGCTTAGATTCCGGACCTGATTTTAAAACATGTAAAGTTTCATTATTCAGTTACATTGTACAATTACAACAAATACAATTTAGAAGTATTATTACAGGGACTTTATTCTATTTGTAAAAACTCTTCCTATGAGAGTATAATACTGACATAGGGCTAGATCACAAGTGAGGCGATATCTTAACGTGCGCCAGTAAAGGGTTAAATTTGCCCGTTTACTGGTGCACGTTAAATAACCATCCATTACAAGAGGCTGGTTAATGCTACCATGATTTCGCGTTTTCACTTTGCGCCAAGTACAATTAACCAGAGGTCAGACCTCTGATTAGAAATAAAAAGTAGCCCCTAATGCCCCCAAAATAAAGAGGACAGTTCGTTAACATGAAATATAAATATGAGCATTTTTATTTTTCAAATGCTGAACACAAAAGCTGAAGTTATAAGTGGTTAAAGTGAGGGTATGTGGGGTGTTAGAAAAAAAACTGCACATTAAGTGCCTTTATATGGAGGTCTATGGGGGGACTGTGCTTACACATATAAATACATAAATATATATGTATATAAGCATATACATACATATTTATTTACTGTTGCCCAACGCTGCACGATTTGCCCCCTAGACTGCGCTAGATTATTTGCTGTGGCTACAGGCATAAGAATAAGGCTCCCATTGGAGCCTATAGAAGGGTGTTGGTATTACTGAGTGGAGCGCATATATCGCGCTTGTGTAAGCACAATATTTCGCTCCACTCATAACCTAGTCTATAGGCTTTAGAAAATGCACCTTACATGTTCTTACAAAAGGAACCACGTTTCAACAAAGAAAAACAACAAAAAATGTTTGTTTGAAAAAATCATTACAATTTAGAGTTCTATTAAAAACACCTAGTTTTACGCTATAGAGGGTGCGAAATGAACGCAACAAAAGTTGTGTTATTTCACACCTCATAGCACTGCCATTAAGAATTTTGAAAAAGCCGTCTTGTGCGTGCGATATGGTTGCGTTGAGCTCCATAGCACACAAAATACAAGGACTGCTTTGACGTGCTCATGCACGCTTTCCCCATAGACATCAATGGGGAGAGCGTGTTAGAAAAAAAACACCTGCAATCGCAGAATGAAAAGCTCCGTAATGCAGCCCCATTGATGTCTATGGGGAAAAAAAATACTTTTAAACCTAACACCTTAACATAAACCCCAAATCTAACACCCCTAATCTACTGCCCCAGACATCGCCGCCACCAAAATAAATCTATTAACCCCTAATCTGCTGCTCCCGATATCGCTGCCACTATAATAAAGTTATTAACCCCTATTCCCTCCCACCCCATCATTGCCCACACTATAATAAAGATATTATTTTTTTTCCGCTGCTCCCCGACATCGCTGCCACTAAATAAAGTTATTAACCCCTAAACCTCTGGCTTCCCACATCACTACCACTAAATAAACCTATTAACCTCTAAACCGCCAGCCCCCCACATTGCAAACAACCATTGCAAACAACCTAAATTAAACTATATTAACCCCTAAACCTAACACCCCCTAACTTTAACATAATTAAAACAGACCTAAATTAAAGTTACAATTATTAACTAAATAATACCTATCTAAAACTCAAAACAAAATTACCTGTGAAATATAAATAAAACCTAAGCTAGCTACAATATAACTAATAGTTATATTGTAGCAAGCTTAGGTTCCTATTTCACAAGTAAGTTTGCATTTATTTTAACTAGGTAGACTAGTTAGTAAATAGTGAATAACTATTTACTAACTACCTAGTTAAAATAAATACAAACTTACCTGTGAAATAAAAGTAAAACCTATGCTGCCTTACACTAGAGCCTAACATTACAAAAAAAAAACAACTAACATTACAAAAATAGGAAAAACTACCATTACAAAAAATAACAAACAAAATTGCTCTTTTTCTAAAAATGAAAAACAAACCCCCCTTAACATTATACAAACCCCCACCCCCAAACCCATAAAATAAAAATAAAGTCAAACCTAATCTACACATTGCCCTGAAAAGGGCATTTGTATGCTTATTGCCCTTATAAGGGCATTAGGGCATTCAGCTCTTTTGCTGCCCATTAAAGATAAAAAAAAATGGCTATTCTAAAAAAAAAAAAAAACCCTGCCCCAAAAAGAAAAAAAAAATGACACAAAGTAACAAAAAAATATTAAACTCACCAAAGCTAAATCAAAGTTAGTAGGAATGGTCTGCACAGCTGTCAAGACCTCAATAGCAAGGTTCTGGAAGTCTTCAGTGCCTAGCTTTAATATCATAATAAATAAACTTAAATATTATTATCAAATGGCAGACATTTCCTCTACCCTACTTAATACCAGAACAGAGTTCCTCCAGATATGGGAGGACTGGATAGTTTGGACAGACACTCAACGAATGAGGAACAGACGTAGCATACAGGTAATGGAGGGTACAACAGGAAGAATAGATGCCCACTAGTGACACTGGCTCTCAACCTTTTACTACCCCCTTCTTTAATTGGGAGATTCTCTTCTATTTTTCTCTCTACTTTTTCTTATTCCTTTCTACTTTCTCTCTAATATCTAATTATGAAAGTTTGCAAACAAGAGGAAAAGTATTGCATCTTTTATCTTTTATTTCCTTAAATGGCTTTATTTGAGGTGATTTTTTTGTCCATGATGAACAATAATATGACAATAACATGAAGCACTAGGCATGAAATGGTGGACCTATATGAGGGAAATGGTCCACCATGACATTACTGCACTCTCTGTATAATAAGAATTGTCATGTTACATTTATATATATGCTATATTTGTCATGGAACTTGTTATCTTTTTCTCAATAAAAATTATTTCGACAAAAAAAAAAAAAAATATTAAAAATGATTCCTATTCTAATTCCCTGTTTTAAAAATTAAAAATAAAAAAATAAAATAACCCTAATCTATAATAAATTACCAATAGCCATTAAAATGGCCTTTTGTAGGGCATTGCCCTAAATAAATCAGCTCTTTTGCTACAAAATAAAAACAAACCCCCCCTAACATTACAAACCCCCACCCCCCAAACCCACAAAATAAAAAAACCTAATATATCCATGTGTCATATTCTGGTGTATATGCACTCAGGACACAGACCCTCAGGGCAGTGGTAGGGAATTGGAGACACCAACCCCTGACCCGGGAAAGAGTATCCTGGACATGGATAGATGATATTCTGTGATTCATAGTTGCAAGAAGTTATTGTAGAATTCATGGAGATTGAAACATATGTATACAATATATTCTGGCTTTAATGGAAACATAAATTGATACTGTGACTTATAGGTAATAGGAGTAGCAGCAGGATTCATGAGTGAAAAAAATAGCAATGTAAGATGTTCAGGCTTCAGAGTAAACTGGTAAAATATTGACTCATAGATGCAAACGTTTGTTGCAGGTTCACAGGACATCATATTATAAAGAGCTGTCAGTAATAAGCAGAGCAGCACAGGTGATAGAAAAGTTGCAAGTTTAAGGCATTAAATACTGTTTGTGCATATATTGGAGAATCACAGGAAAGCTGTTTAACTGAACACATAGATGCAGAGTTCTGAATATATGAACATATTTGGAGGAGGATATTTCAGCTTTGACAACTTGTAGCAGAGAATAGTTATAAAGTTCTGAGTAAGATGTTGTTGTAGTAATTAGAAAGTGATTATAACCAAATGCATACTTGTAATTTAGAATAAGTTTAGAGTTTGTTAAGTAGCAGTGTCCAGGAAACAAAATGGATTTATATGGATACTTGCGATTAGATGATTTTAACCATAGCTAAAAGGAAAGGCTGTAGTTTGAATATGCTGGTAAAATCCATACTAGAACATTCACAGCCCTCTGTTCTGGAACAAAACTTTAAAGCTAATGCAATGCACATAGGCCTGAGAAGATTTAAAAAGAGGCTGAGGGAATCAGGTGCATGAATGAATAATTAATTTGGCAGGTAAGTTGAATGCAGTTACTCCCCAAACAGTAAGATTGTCAGTAGCAGGGAAGGCAGTCTTAAAGGGACAGTGAAATCAGGCAGGCATATGTTATACCATTGCCCTGAAAAGCTCTTTTAGAATTGCCCAATAGCCCTATTAAAAAAAAAAAAATCCTTATATACACTAACCCCTCTTTAGGTGTTTACAGTTGCTGAAGTCCAGCTTGAACAATCTTCATCCCAGTGGCTCCATCTTCATCCAGGCGGCTCCATCTTCATCCATCAAGGGACCAGCATCTTCTTCATCCCTGCGGAGGCAGAGGGGTCGATGTGCGGAGTTCCAGGTGAAGGTCCAAGGTGGAGGACCAGGCTGAGGTCCAAGGTGGAGGTCCAGACAGAGGTCCAAGACGGAGGTCCAAGGCGGAGGTCCAGGCGGAGGTCCAAGGTGGAGGTCCAAGCGAAGGTCCATCTATCCGACTTGGATGTCCTCTTCATGCGATCGTCTGCCACACACTGAGGATTCAAATGCAAGGTACTCCTTTTTAACTGGGGGTACCATTGGATTCCTATTGGCTGAAAAATGTAAATCAGCCAATAGGAATTAGAACTGCTAAAATCCTATTGGCTGTTCAAATCAGCCAATAGGATTTAAGCAGCTCTCATTCCTATTGGCTTATTCGAATCAGCCAATAGGAATGAGAGCTGCTAAAATCCTATTGGCTGTTCAAATGAGCTAATAGGATTTTAGCAGCTCTCTGTGCATTATAAAGGGCCAATAATGCATTAATTGTGCATTATGAAGGGCCAAACCCAGTGAGTATCTCCTGCAAGAAGATCTGAGTTAGTCCTGCACATTGCATAGATAATACTGCATATGATCAACCTACAATTCTATTATAGATGATGTGTACAAAGCATTAGCTATGCAATGTGCAGGGCTATCAGCTCTTCTTGCCGTAAATACTCACTGGGTTTAATCCTTTATAATGCATAGTTAAACGTGGGAATTTAAATGTTTCAATTCACCTGCTATTCACCTCTTAATGAATATACCCCTTAATTTTGACTTCTATGTCTTTCCAATACAGTGAGCCTAATCATTTAAAGGACCATAACCCCCTACCCCCACAACAAGCACAGCTCTTTAAACATGTAAGTGCAGAAAAGCAAAAAAAATATATGGAAAAAAAACAATCATAATAAATAAATAAATAAATAAAAAGTTTACTTTACAGCATCTGTAAATACGCTTGTTGTCTCCAATTTGTTTTTCCACCCACAAAATGAGCATTACTGTGAATTACAGCTGTAAAGTATTTTCATTAAAGGGCCATTCCAGTCAAAATTGGAATCCACATGGGAGCATTTTAGTTTTGAATAGGAGCATTTTGTAATACACATGTATTAGCAAAAATGCTTCTAATAAAAGCTATAGTTATGTATGCACCGTTCAAAAGAATTTTAAACACAGCCCTTGCTCAGAGAGCCTAAGCTTGTACCATCTGGTAATGACCCAGTTTGTTAATTGCTGACATGATACAAGCCCCACTTGCACTCTAAGCAGCTGCAGTAATTAAAATACCGGTGCACTGAGAATATCGAACTATGTGTCACATGCAGAGAAAAATATTAACACTAAAACAGTCATACATTTTATTAGAAGCATTTTTGCCAATACATGTAAATTGCAAATATGTTTCTGTTCAAAAATTTAATTAATCTATGTGCATTTAAATGTTGACCAAAATGTCCCTTTAACAAGTACATCCTATATTACCCTACCCTAAAACATTAGTAAAATGTCAGTAGTTCACTAGTAATTATACTCTTTACAATGTAACATATTGCATTGCTAATGTAATATTCATAATAAAAGAAATCCATAGAATTTTCGACATACACAATCTAACAGTACCACATTTATAGATGTTATGAGCACAGATGTGATTTTACAAACTGTTTTAATTGCAGACCCAAATGAAACAGCATTTATCAGTCTATGTGAATGTAACTAGGTATTTTAGAGTGTTGTTATGGGAACTAAATAAATTACAAAAATATTTACACTAACCACTAAAAACACCAGTAGTGTCAGATGTGTCACAGGATTTTACTTGGATGAATCAATGTAGATAAAAGTGCAGAAAAAATGATCTAACATGTAAAAATATATTATTATTGCACATAATTATGTATTTAACCTCTGCAAGGAGATTAAGCACATTGTTAAAGCAATACACTATTGGGAGCTAGCTGATCCAATCTGGTGAGCCAATAACAAGAAGCATGTGTGTAGCCAATAATCACCAGTTGCCTCCCACTAGTGCATTGCTGATCCTATGCCTACTTAGGTATGTTCTTCAACAAAGGATTTCAAACAAACAAATTAAATATCATAACAGAAGTTTAATATAAAGTATCTTAAAATATCATGCTCTACTTTAATGCCGCTTTAAACTAATGTCATTGAAATAACGTTCATCTCAAATAGGGTGATTACTTTTTTATTATTATGAAATAGGTTTTGGATTACAGTACACAATTTTGGAGCCATATTAAAAATAAACCTGGAATTATTTTTAAATAAGTAAAATAGGGAATAAAAGCTAAAAAGGCGTGTATTGTAATATATGTTACCTAAGGAGGTTTAAATTGCTTCCAAGTAAACCTCACGCTTTACTATAAATCACCCTCAGCAAAAAGTTTTAAAAATGTATCATTGTAAAAGTTTATTTTAAAAATTCTTAGCATTACACACGATGCAACTCACCTCCTGCCCTGCTACAGCAAACAATATTGTAACAAGAATAGTACAACTCTAAACTTTGCTTGGCGTAGGCAGAACTAAAAACTTGTGCAGAGTTTATCTTTGAATTTAAATTTTATTAAAAAAAAACAGCTAGCGATAGATATATAGTGCTAGAGAGAATTATTAATCTGGTTTCAGTTAATAGGAATACAAAATACTATTTAGCTATATATATTAACCTGCCACAATGCAAACACAGAGTCTCAGACAATGTACACACAGTACAACATACATACAGTTCAGCTGAGGACCAGAAACCAGGATGCAAGGGTTGTGCCAAAAGGCTGAATGGGGGTGAGATAGTTTTTTGTTTTCTCAAAAACATTGCATTTTTATTTTCTACTTTGAAAGCAACACCTAAAATAAATAATATACATAGATGCATTTTGTGATTATCTTATGGTTGTCACATGATGCAATAGGAAGGAAAATAAAGTTTATGCATTGTCTATTTATCATGCATTAGTTGGTTATGCTACTCTGCTATGCAGAGGTGTAACTAGAAACCACAGGGCCCAGGTGCAAGAATCCAAACAGGCCCCCCCGCAAAAAAATGTGAATTCAAAAGGACATGAAACCCATTTTTTTCTTTTATGATTTAGAAATAGCAAGCTATTTTAAACAACTTTCTAATTTACTTCTATTATCTAATTTGCTTCATTTTCTTGATATTATTTGCTGAAAAGCATATCTAGATATGCTCAGTAGCTGCTGATTGGTAGCTGCACTTCAATGCCTTCTGTGATTGGCTCACCCATATGCATTGCTATTTCTTCAACAAAAGATATGTAAAGAATTAAGCAAATTAGATAATAGAATTAAATTGGAATGTTTTTTTAACTTTGTATTCTCTACCTGAATCATGAAAGAAAAAAATTGGTTTAGTGTCCCTTTAAGTAATTTTTTTCAACATTTAACACAGAACCCCCCCCCCCCCCCCCCCCCCCCCCCCCAAAAAAAAAAAAAAAAATTTGTGTGTGCTGCGTACACACATATATATAGCTGACGGTGCTGTATACACTCATACAGTATATATAGCTGGTTGTTCGTTTCTGTGAGTGTGCTTCTCTCTGTGTGTATTTAGTCTCCCATGGAAAAAAGGGGTAACCAGACGGGGACTTTTTGCTCAGTGTGCTTAGAGGAATATGGCTACATCTCACTGACAAGTACCAATGAAGGCCAAAATGATCATCTAGGGTTGCTATGATCCTTGTTCAGAGAGGAATTGCATGGTATTTCTGAGCTGGACTGACTGTAATAGGTGGGATCAGACTGATATACTACAGTAAATTTCTACTCTGTGAAAAGCCTTTCTGGGCTAAAAAGGTTGTAAATCGCCATAGAACAGGCTAACAATGTATTAAGCCGGTTGTTCATTTCTGTAAGTGTGCTTCTCTCTGTGTGTATATATATATATATATATATATATATATATATACTGTGTATATATATATATATATATATATATATATTGTATATATATTTATATTTATATATATATACTGTATATATATTTATATTTATAGATATAGTTATTTATATATCGATATAGCTATGATTACGACCTAAGGGTCGAAACATGTCAACAGCAGCTATGATTACGACCTAAGGGTCGAAACATGTCAGCAGCAGTTTTTTGCAAGTGTATGCAATATTTGTGACCCATGGATGTTGTGGGTTTTTTACCTTGAAACAAATAAATAAAATGGAGTTGTTTTAACGTCATCTGCATACCGTTTTTTTCACTGACTTATTTATATAAGCAATTAGCCGATACCTGGGTGCAAATATGTAAATAATATCTCCAAAAGAAATGCACTCACAGGACCTTTTGGGTGAAGAAATCCAAAATGTATTTAACGTTTCGGAGATGTACAAATCCCCTTCATCAGAACAACTTATTCATGTGAAAAGCAAAGTGTTTATAAAGCAAACAATTTAGTGATAACCAACCTCATACAGTTCAAGTGGCGCCAATCAAACAGTATTTAGAATGCAAGCCTGCGTTCCAGCATATCGCCAAACCGGAAGTGACAGTTTCCAACTTCCGGTCTGGGACTTACATAGCTGTATATACAAAAACAGAGACAATAACATAAAAACATCAAATGCAACAATGTTATTACAGATGTTTTACATAATATACATACTTATACAAGTGTGTATTCATATTGCAAATTTTGGGCATAAATACTGGTGTAATCCGTATATGCCTTACTAATAGCGGTTGCCATAGAAACCAATAAACAACAAGGTGGAAACAACGAAACCAGCTCATCTAATACGGCAGTATATTTGTAAATGTTGCATATAGCTTGCAACCTTACAGGGGTATGCAATTATAATGCATATTGAAGCATAAGCACTAATGTGATCCCTCTCTGTCTTACTGATAGCTGTTGCTATAGCAACCTCCGACACATATAAGGGAAGGACCAAAGTAATCAAACACTCCTACATATTTATGTACCAACTCAGTACATCTACTTCACTTATGAAAATTGTAGTGCCATTGTATTACGTGTTCTAAAATTACACATCACTATGAGCTTGCCAAATATCAGTGTATAGTTGTCATAGCAACAGTGTTCAGGCAACAATTTATTTGTGTAGTACTATCAGGAGTGATTATTTATTTTAACCTGTGTGGGTTTATCAACCCGTATTCTGGGGTACATTGTGCATCTTATCCCTATAGCCATTAGTGCAACTATTACAATTATACAAAAATATATACATATGTACACACTCAAAATAGACCACCTAGATGTATCTCCAAATGGCATACATTTATATCCTCACTAAGCTCAGAAAAATATTCGTTCTATAATAAACAAAATAGTCAACAGGCTGTAATCTTTACAAGTGAATATCAGAATTAACTATATTATTATCTTTCGACCTGATCCATCTCTCATTTCAAATATTGGTTCACACAACAGTCCACACTTGCGGTAATGGTTCCTGGGCATCCTTTGTATCCTTGTATCTTATTTGCTTAACATGAGTGACCATGGATTCACATAATACTTAGCCATTATTCTGTGTAGCGATATTAATCAACTGTTATCCCAGTTGAAGATACAGATGGTGCCTTTCCACTGTATATCGCTATCATTATTGTGGCATCAATATCCCATACGCACTCCATGTATGTGGCACATAGTGTAATCTTTCTTCAGGATGGGTCAATCATCAGTTTTGGTAGCAGTGCTGCTCTGATAATATTATAAGCTTACCTTGTGTCCCAAATATACGAGTGACCCCCGTTACCCAGCTATTAGGTCCAATAATCCAGTGACTCTCGGGAACGATATCAGTCATGCCCACAGAATCACTTTCAGGTTTTTAAGGTGGCATAAGTGTCATATTACACAACACTACAACCTCCTTCCAACCTTCCGGGTATAGTGGACAAATTTACAGGGCGGATGCACTCCAGGTATGTATCACAAAAAAGGAGCTTAGATCAAGAGCCTGAAATCAAGTGTTGAATTAATTTTGCCCAGGAATATAGTGCCCGGTCAATATATACACTGGGCTTTGCGCACCAAGAGAGTTTTATTCCTGTTGCCACCGTAGTCCAACTTCGGTATGTGGTCTATCAGCTTCCCTTCTTCAATGCCTGGCATATAGCTATTCTGTGATTCGCCATTCGTTCACGTAGAGTGCCCTGTGTTTTGCCATTATAAAACCTTGAACATAGGCAAAATAGTATATACTGTATACCACATGTGTGGTGTTACATGAGAGTGAGTGGTGGATCGTGTACACTTTGTTAGTGTGTGGGTGATGAAACGTTGTGGTAGTGATGAGCCCATTGCAGGTAGCAGGTAGTGCAACTCAGGATCCTGTAGCTGCCTTCTATATTCTCTTTGGATTTCTTGGAGTAGCTCATTTTTGGATCGGTCTTGACCAATAGGTCTTTTTAATTAGTTCCTCGTTTATATCCAACCATCAGGTTAAGGTTCTGTGTGAAACCGAATCTCGGGTCAGAGTTCATTAAAGGCCAGTGTTATTTCCCAATTTTGCCAGCATAAGAGCTATTTGGGGAGAAAGTAGTTGCAATCTATTCTCCTTATTCTTTGTGTGGCTTCCTTCTTTAATTACAAAATCTTCCTGTGTCAGGTTCTGTATTTCTTGTATGGTGGTATTTAGCACTTGTTCCTTATAGCCTCTCCGTCAGAACTTTTGCTGTGTTCCAGGAGACCCCTGTTTCCCTATCCCAGTTGTTGTGTATGGTGCGTATCATTTGGGATGTTACCATTCCTCTGAGTAATGAGAGAGGAGGGCAGCTGTCAGCCCTAAGTATGGAGTTCCTATCTGTGGGTTTACTATATAGTGTTGTTCCCAGCTTTTCGCCTGAGATAAAGATATTCAAGTAAAGAAAGTGTATCTGATGTGCCTCTGCTGTCATTTTAAATCTTACAGTGGTATCAGTCGAGTTTATAATGTCAAACCATTTTTTAAATGTGTGTCTTTCCCCCCCCCTCTCCAGATGAGGAAGGCATCTTCTATATACCTCTGATAAAAAGTTATAGATGCATCATTTATACCCCACAAATAGTTGTTCTCAAAGTGGGATACAAATAATTTTGCATATGCAGGGGCCATGTTCGACCCCATGGCGTCCCTGCTATTTGGAGGTAAAAATCCTGTTCAAACCGAAAATAGTTCTTACTGAGACAGAATTCTATCAAGGAGAGTAAGTACTCAACTGGTGGACCTGATTATTTATCTGATTTCAGCAGATGTGTTTTAATAGCCTCAAATCCCACATCATGTGGTATTATGGTATAGAGGCTATTAAAGTCAAGAGTTACAAGCAGGTCACCAGGTTGAATATTTACCCCCCTGAGTAATCTGATTAGGTCATTTGTGTCCAGTATATATGAACGAGTTTCCCTAACCACTGGTTGTAACAGGACGCCAACATACTGTGCTACTGGCTGCAGTAACGATTAGACTGTTGACACAATAGGACGCCCCGGTGGGTGGATTTTGGGGATTGCGTGCAGAATCGGTATTCTAGGGTATTGTGTATAGCAGAAATCCTTGATCTGTTCAGAGATAAATCCCTGCTCATACCCAAACTGTAACAGATCATCCAATTGTGTTTTAAAGGTAAGTGTGGGATCTGAGGCTAATGGCATGTATGTATTGGAATTACTCAATTGGTTCAAAACATCACTCCTGTAATCCCCATAGTCCATCAGGACTATTACACCTCCCTTGTCTGCCGGTCTAATTATCCCAGAGGTGTGGCTTTGTAAGGTTTTAATAGCCTCCAACTCATCATGATTAAAATGATGTCTCCAAATTTTCTTTGAGCATTCAGATTCCAGTTCCTGGGTGACAAATCTAATGTATGTTTTAGTAGTGGGACTTTTAGTAGTGGGACTGCAATTCTGTGGTTTGAATGTACTTGGCTTGTTTACACCTAAAATCTATAGGTCTCTCAGTATCACATTCCGCACTTCTGTTCCGATTCTGGAAATATTCTTTAATTTGCAATGTTTTATTAAGTTTAAATATATCCATTTTCAGATCCAACTCCGAAATGCCTGCACTCAGAACAAAAGATAGTTCCTGAATCAGTACATGCAATTCAGAGGGGGTTAGTTGATGGGAGCTTAGGTTGACCACTACATCCTCTGCCTTCCCCGGCGAGGTGGTCTGTGACTGATCCTTCCTAATATGTGGTCTGTTGTTCCTCCCCTTGACCTTGTTTTTACCCCTAAAAAATGACTTGGGGTAGATTGTCCTTGATGTGTAAATGTATAGCCATGTGTGTTATCATTTGTGGTGGATACTGATTTGAACAGCCAATAGAATTTCAGAAGCTCTCATCTTATTGGCTGTTTTGAACAGCCAATAGGATTTTAGTAGCTCTCATCCTACAGGCTGATTTGAATTTCCAAAATCAAATCAGCCAATAGGAATGCAAGGGACGCCATTTTGAATCGCATACCCTGCATTGAAGATTCATTATATGGCGGTGACCGTATGAAGAGGATGCTCCACACAGGATGTCTTCAGGATGGACCCGCTCTGCTCCGCCGAGATGAAGATAGAAGACGCCGCTGGGATGAAGATAGAAGATGCCGTCGCGATAAAGATGGAGCCGTCTGGATGAAGATGGAGCCGCTGGGATGAAGATCCTTCAAGTGGGACTTCAGCGACTGTGAGTACCTAAAGAGGGGTTAGTGTTAGGTTTTTTTAAGTTTTTTTTTTTTTTTAAGTTTAGGGTTTGGGCTTTTCTTATAAGAGCTAAGTGCCCTTTTTAGGGCAATGCAAAAGAGTGAATTGCCCTTTTAAGGGCAATGCCCATACAAATGCCCTTTTCAGGGCAATGGGTAGATTAGTTTTTTAGATAGTTTTTTTTATTATTTTATGGGTTTGGGGGTGGGGGGGTGGGGGTTTGTAATGTAAGTGGGTCTTTGTATATTTTTTCAGGTAAAAGAGCTGTTTAACTTAGGTCAATGGCCTACAAAAGGCCGTTTTAAGGGCTATTGGTAGTTTATTATAGATTAGGTTTTTTTATTTTGGGGTGGGGTTTTTTAAAATGAGTATTAGAATAGGAATAATTGTTATTATTTTAGATAATTTGTTTGTTTTTTTATGTAATGTTTTTTTTTTCGTTTTGGGGTGGGTTTTTCTTTTTAGAATAGCCATTTTTTATTTTTAATGGGCAGTAAAAGAGCTGAATGCCCTTTTAAGGGCAATCCACATACAAATGCCCTTTTCAGGACAATGGGTAGATTGGGTTTTACTTTTTTTTCTTTTGTGGGTTTGGGGGGTGGGGGTTTGTATACTGTTAGGGGGTGTTTGTCTTTCATTGTAGAAAAAGAGCTGATATCTTTTGGGCAATGCCCTACAAAAGGTCCTTTTAAGGGCCCTTGGTAGTTTATTATAGATTAGGGTTTTTTATTTTGGGGCATTTTTTTAAAGGGTATTAGAATAGGAACAATTTTTATTCTTTTGGATAATTTAGTTTATTTTTTTAATGGTAGGCTTTGTTATTTTTGTAATTTTAGTGTTTTTTTTATTTTGTAATGTTAGGTTTTATTGCGAGGCAGCTTAGGTTTTATTTCCCAGGTAAGTTTGTATTTATTTTAACTAGGTAGTTATTAAATAGTTAATAACTATTTACTAACTAGTCTACCTAGTTAAAATAAATACAAACTTACTTGTAAAATAAAAATAAAACCTAAGCTAGCTACAATATAAATATTAGTTATATTGTAGCTAGTTTAAGTTTTATTTAACAGGTAAGTATGTATTTAATTTTAAATAGGTATTATTTAGTTAATAATTGTAACTTTAATTTAGCTCTATTTTAATTATGTTAAAGTTAGGGGTGTTAGGGTTACGGTTAGGGTTAGGTTTAGGGGTAAAATATAGTTTAATTTAGGTTGTTGCGATGTGTGGGTCTGGCGGTTTAAGGGTTAATAGGTTTATTTAGTGGTAGTGATGTGGGAGGCCAGAGGTTTAGGGGTTTATAACTTTATTTAGTAGCGGCAATGTCGGGGAGCGGCGGAATAGGGGTTAATAGATTTATTATAGTGTGGGCCATGTTGAGGTGCAGGGGAATAGGGGTTAATAACTTTAGTATAGTGACGGCCATATCGGGAGTGGCAGATTAGGGGATAATAGATTTATTTTGGTTGTGGCGATATCGGGAGTGATGGATTAGGGGTTAATAACATTATGTAGGTGTCGGCAAAGTCGGGGGCAGCAGATTAGTGGTGTTTAGACGTGGGGTTTATGTTAGGGTGTTAGTTTTAAACATAACTTTTTTCCCCCCATAGACATCAATGGGGCTGCGTTACGGAACTTTTCATTCCGCGATCGCAGGTGTTAGTTTTTTTTTTTAGCCCGCTCTCCCCATTGATGTCTATGGGGAAAGCGTGCACAAACACGTCAAAACAGCGCTTGTATTTTGTGCGGTCTGGAGCTCAATGCAACCATATCGCACACACAAGCTGGCAGTTTCAAAACTTGTAATGGTTGCGCTATAGAGGGTTAAATAACACAATTTTTGTTGTGTTTGTTAAAAACCCTCTAGCGCGCATAACTTGTAATTTACCTGATGGTTATGCTTTAATCTCTGAATTCTAAAGCATAGAATTTCTGTGTGACAGGTGTGCATAAGCATAATTAAAGTGGAGGTAAATTTTAATGAATTAGTGCCCGGTTTTTAATAATCCTATTAAAAACAAGGGCACTTTAATTCATCAAAATTGACATTTCACGTGTTTTCTTCAAAGACTTACCTTTTAATCCTGGCAGCTGCTCCAGCACTTCCTCCACCTGTCGCAAGCCGTCTTCGCGGGTTCCAAATGATGAATCCGTTTTCCTCCAATCACAGCATTGCATCAGGCCAAGATTCCCCCGGGGGGAAGCCGTGATTGGATTAAGCCGGATTCGTCATTTCTGACATCTGCAGAGGCTTCCAACGGCCGGGGGAATTGCTGGAGCGGCTGCCAGGATTAAAAGGTAAGTTTTTGAAGAAAAGAAGTGAAATGTCAATTTTGATGGGATTATTAAAAACCGGGCACTAATTCATCAAATTGACCTTCACTTTAAAGGCAGGTAATGTTAAGATCTGGTATGCATGAAGAAGGGCTGAGCTAGGCTATTTCAAATTCAAATGTGACATTCGAATGTAGCATTCAAATTCAAATATTACATTTATTAAACACAGTTGTAGACTAGAAATACTATTTCGAATTTGAATGTCACATTTGAATTTGAATATTACATTTCGAAATTGAATGAATACATAGTTAAAATTCTTTTATTTTAACGAATATTTTCAAATTTTATTGAAAAATTCGAAAACGAAAATTCAAAAATAGAATGTTAGAATGCTATATAAACATTAGAAATTCGATTCGAACGAACGAATGTATAAAAATTAGTTTTAATTTCGCATTTTAAGAAGCATTAGCCCATCCCTTTTATTAACCCCTATGCTGCCACATACCCACAGCTAGTATCTAAATATTAACCCCTATACTGCCACATAACTACGGCAATAAACTATTAACCCCTATGTCTCTAACTATAAACTTCTATGCCATCACATAACCAACGCTAGTATCTAATAACCCCTATGCCACCACACACCCACCGCAATAAACTATTAACCACTATGGGGCCGAATTATCAAAGTCTAGACGGACATACGCTGTCGGCATTTATTATTACACAAGCATTTCTAGTGAAATGCTTGTGTAATGCCGCCCCCTGCATATTTGCGGCCAATTGGCCGCAATCAGGGTGTTAATCAACCCAATCGTATCTGATCGAGCTGATTGCTGCCCGCCGCCTCAAAGGTGGTGGATGCATTAAGGAGCAGTGGTCTTAAGACCACTGCTTCTTAACTCCTGTTTCCGGTGAGCCTGAAGGCTTACGCGGAAACAGATGCATTCATGGGTTGTTAAATCGGCCCCTATGTCTCTAAATATAAACCCCTATGCCACTATATACCTACTGCAAGTACTATGCTTTTAACACCTATGCCGCCACATACCGCAAATGCAAACTAACCCCACCCCCCAAAATAAAAAAATCTAACTAAAAAAAATAGAAAAAAACAAAAATAAACCAATATTCTTAATAATAAAAAACACCCCCAAAAAGTCCTAACTAACCCAAAAAGTGGTACTCACAATTGATGGGGAATACGGCTCCTCTTGGTCTGACATTGGGCTCTCTTAATCTCGGCTCCGGGCACCGGGGGCTCATCTTTGCGGCAGCTCAGCAGACTTCGTCAGCCTCTTCCACTGCCGATGCTACACAATCTTCTTTCATGCCGGGTTCCTCTTCATCCAGGCTCAAGGTGCCGGGGTCCCATCTTCTCGGTAGCGGAGGTGATCTTCTGTGGCCTCTTCTGCAATATTCTTCCACATCAGGGCCCTCTTCATCTAGGCTACAGGAGCCTATCTTCACAGCAGTGCAGACGTGACGTAGGTGTAGGCAGTCAGGGGGAGTTACTCTTGGTGGTGCAGGGGGGGTGTAAGCTGTGACGTATGTGTAAGTGGTGGGTGGGTGGGTGGGTGGGTGGGTGGGAGGTAGCGAGGTGGAGCAGGGGGAGTGTAGGTTAGGCATGGCGTACATATAGGCATTTTGGGGGAGTAAGCAGGGCATGCTAGTGGGAGTAGCCTGCACTTTTCTTCAGACACACCGACACAAGATCGAAATGTTGGAAGTGGAGAAATGCAGAATGCAAGGAGGTAGCGGCCATGTTTGTCTCGCCAGCTGTCGAGACTACATAATCAGAGCTAGCTAATGTAGGTGTAATTAAACTTAGGTCCCCATGGCAATATTTGCAGTGTGTCTACACAGAAACTATTTTTAGTTTCAATGAGCGCACTTTCTGCACCCAGTAGGAACACTTCAAATATGGCCCCACCCCCCTCCGCAGTATAGTGCCAATGAGTAACAATGTCAGGGATGCGAGTGTTGATGTCATGCTCCCATTGACTAGTATGGGTGAGACATTGCTTCTCACCGGCATTGCTCGGACACGTCACTTTTCTTAGAATATCTCAAGAGGCCATCAGGCTGCGAGGCCGACAAGGCCATAAAAGCAGTTTTCCGATGCTCTGTCTATGCTTTGAATATCGGGGCGAGCTGTTGGGGGCAAATGGATTTTTGTATTATTTATTCTGACAGCAATTTCCATATTTTTTTCCACTGTGTGTAGGAAGTGATGTATCATGCTAAAATCAGTAAGCTACAGATGATACAGAGTGCTAAAATATAAAGATTATTGTCAGACTAAACAATGCAAAGATGCAAGCAATAAATTATCTACAGTAGTAGTAATCCCCCCTCTTTTACAACAAATCAGCAGAGCTCCTTACCTAATGTGGAGGAGCTGTTTTGTAAGTGTTTTTTTTTTCTTCTGATTTATGGCAGTTTCAAATTCAATCACTCAGAGAAGGTGCAGCAAGCAATCCCTGCCTAGACCTGCTCTGAGTGATCAAGCACGTACTTGCTGCACACACAGTCTCACCAGCAGCCTTTTAACTTGTGTCACACATGCCCCAGCTCAGCTGCAGCCCTCCAAATATCCTGGAAGGGACATTTCCAGGGACATACAACAAAATCCAGGGACTGTCCCTGTAAATCGGGGACCGTTGGCAGCTATGTATTAGAAATTAATTTATTAAACAGAGTGGTTGCAAGAGGCCTTTAGAAAATTTGGTTATGTTTAAAGAGTCATAATTGACACTACGTAAATTAACTGTGTAGAGAAAAAAGTGAATTAACACATTATCAGACCTGCTGTCATATATAGCTCTATGCAAATTGTTGTCCTATTTATTTGCTCTACCAACTGAAAACAAATGACAGTTAAATAGCATCACCTATTATAGTTCTGTTTGTTTCGGGTTTTTTCTTGCATGAAAGAAAATTATATCGCACTCTTCTCACCTGCCTGCAGATCAATAACATTCTTTGATCAAAACACAAAGATTCCAATGAATAGCTACACAGACATCACACCGATGTCATATCTTGTGCCCCCATGACAACGCACTTTGTACCTTTATGTAACATATTGCTTTCGTCTCAAATGAACACAATATCAAAAACAATGCTTTGAAGTAGATGAGCCCTATGAAAGTTTTACACCTTTGGCAGTTTGTGAATGACTACACTGTGGATAAATTAGCTTTTTGAAAGAAAGAAAAGTATATGAACACAAACAATACTACAATATATAGAGATTAATAAATAGATACTTGTGTGTTTTCTTCTGATTTATTTCAGTTTAAACATTGATCACTCAGAGAAGGCCTCACTGGCAGCTACTCCCCATTAAAGGGACATTGTACACTAGATTTTTCTTTGCATAAATGTTTTGTAGATGATCCATTTACAGTGAGGGAAAAAAATATTTGATCCCCTTTTGTGAGTTTGCCCACTGACAAATAAATTATCTGTCTATAATTTTAATGGTAGGCTTATTTGAACAGTGAGAGACAATATAACAACAACAAAATCCAGAAAAAATGCATTTAAAAAAAGTTATAAATTGATTTGCATTTTAATGAGTGAAATAAGTATTTGATCCCCTATCAATCAGTAAGATTTCTGGCTCCCAGGTGTCTATTATACAGGTAACGAGCTGCGTTTAGGAGCACTCTCTTAAAGGGAGTGCTCCTAATCTCAGCTTGTTACCTCTATAAAAGACACCTGTCCACAGAAGCAATCAATCAATCAGATTCCAAACTCTTCACCGTGGCCAAGACCAAAGAGCTATCCAAGGATGTCAGCGACAAGATTGTAGACCTACATAAGGCTGGAATGGGCTATAAGACAACAGTTGGTGCGATTATTTAAAAGGACAATGGACGGGACATGGGACATGGGACTGGGTGAGAACCTCCTTCCCTCAGTCAGGGCATTGAAAATGGGTCATGGAAGGATATTACAGCATGACAATGACCCAAAACACATGGCCAAGGCAACAAAGGAGTGGCTCAAGAAGAAGCACATTAAGGTCCTGGAGTGGCCTAGCCAGTCTCCAGACCTTTATCCCACAGAAAATCTGTGGAGGGAACTGAAGGTTTAAGTTATCATATGTCAGCCTCGAAACCTTAATGACTTAGGGGCATATTTATCAAGCTCCATATGGAGCTTGATACCCCTTGCTTCCAGCGAGCCTTCAGGCTCGCCAGAAAAGGAAGTTATGAAGCAGCTGCTCCATAATTTGTCCGCCTGCTCTGCGGTCGCAGACAGAAATCAACCCAATTGTATATGATCAAGTTGATTGACACGCCCTGCTAGCGGCCTATTGGCCGCAAATCTGCAGTGAGCGGCATTGCACCAGCAGTTCAAAGATAAATGCCGACAGTGTATGCTGTTGGCATTTATTGATGTGTGGCGGACATTATACGCTACTTCGTATCATGTCCACTCGCACATTGATAAATATGCCCCTTGGAGAGGATCTGCAAAGAGGAGTGGGACAAAATCCCTCTGAGATGTGTGCAAACCTGGTGGCCAACTACAAGAAATGTCTGACCTGTGATTGCCAACAAAGGTTTTGCCACCAAGTACTAAGTCATGTTTTGCAAAGGGGTCAAATACTTATTTCACTCATTAAAATGCAAATCAATTTATAACTGTTTTGAAATGCGTTTTTCAGGATTTTTTTGTTTGTATTCTGTATCTCACTGTTCAAATAAAGCTACCATTAAAATTATAGACTGATCATTTATTTGTCAGTGGGCAAACATACAAAATCAGCAGGGGATCAAATAATTGTTTCCCTCACTGTATATAGCCTATCTGGGAGTGTTTTTGGAACAATGTATAGCTTTGCTTGTTTTTAAATAACAGTTTAAGATTATACTGATGTCTGCAGATTGAAAATAGCTCCTGTTTGTCTAATGGGTAATTTCATATGCAGTGGAGGGGGGAGAGTGTCTGCTCTTCCTGATTTCCCAGCCCCTTTCACTGGGTGTTCCAGCCTAACCTCAATAACAGTGCTAAACTGGGAGCTTCTAAGGAAGTTTTTAAAAGGCTTTAAACTGGATTTTTATATCAGTATCTCTGCATATTCTTCTTTATAGTGGTGTTCTATTACATGCACTTATAAGAAAATTGGTGTATACTGTCCATTTAACTTGTGTCACACATGCTGCAGTCCTCAAAATCTCCTGGAGGGGACATTTCCAAGAAAAAATAAAAACCAGGGACATACAACAAAATCAAGGGACTGTCCTGGAAATCAGGGACTGTTGGCAACTATGAATTTATGTCATAATCCTTTGTTCACACCAGCTCCGACCCCTGAGCATTTCATCCTATCATAGCAATGTTTGCTGTAGCAAAAGCCACTGATGACTGAATTAATAACCCTATTTCGACCAAGCTTTAACTTTCAGACAGATGGCCTCACATTTGACTCTAGAATACTTTGGTATAAAGAGGAGTTCATGTTTGACTCAATGGCCTCTATTTATCAAGCTCTGAACCGCAAATACGCTGGAATTCCACAGCGTAATTGTGGCGAGCCTGATTACCCTTAGTTATCAAAGCCTACAGACCAGCAAAAGTAGAATTTTGTGATGTAACATACGATCCGCCGGTCTCAGTCCGACACTGATCGATGCTTACGTCACTACAGATGTTCCGAATGCAAATTCGGCACTATCTGACTACTTTTGCTAGTTATCAAATTTCTACCAGGTACGCTTGGCACTATTCCGGCCCAGCATACCTGGTTTTCAATCCGTCGCCTTGGAGGTGGCGGATGCCATAGGAATCAATGGGAATCTGAAAGCAGCGAAAGCTCATGCTCGCTGCTGCCCGATATCACATTGATTCCTATGGTAATGTTTACACCTAACACCCTAACATGTACCCCTATTCTAAACACCCCTAATCTGCCCCCCCTACACCGCCGCCACCTACATTATACTTATTAACCCCTAAACCGCCGCTCCCGGACCCCGCTGCAACTATAATAAATATATTAACCCCTAAACTGCCACTCCCGGACCCTGCCGCCACCTACATTATACCTATTAACCCCTAATCTGCCGCCCCTTATACTGCCGCCACCTACATAAATTTATTAACCCCTATCCTGCCAATCCCGTACCCCGCCGCAACTAAATAAATTGTTTAACCCCTAAACCGCCGCTCCCGGAGCCCACCGCTGCCTACATTATATTTATTAACCCCTAATCTGCCCCCCCACACCGTCACCACTATAATAAAGTAATTAACCCCTAAGCCTAAGTCTAACCCTAACCCTAACACCCCCTAACTTAAATATAATTTAAATAAAATTTAAAACCAAATACTTACCTATAAAATAAACCCTTAGCTAGCTACAATATAACTAATAGTTACATTGTAGCTAGCTTAGGCTTTATTTTTATTTTACAGGCAACTTTGTTTTTATTTTAACTAGGTACAATAGTTATTAAATAGTTATTAACTATTTAATAACTACCTAGCTAAAATAAATACAAAATTACCTGTAAAATAAAACCTAACCTAAGTTACAATTACACCTAACACTACACTATCATTAAAATAATTACATAAATTAACTACAATTAAATAAAACTAATTACAATGAAATGAAATTAACTAAAGTACAAAAAACAAAACACTAAAATTACAAGAATTTTAAACTAATTACACCTAATCTAATCCCCCTAATAAAATAAAAAAGCCCCCCCAAAATATTAAAATTCCCTACCCTAAACTAAATTACAAATAGCCCTTAAAAGGGCCTTTTGCGGGGCATTGCCCCAAAGTAATCTGCTCTTTTACCTGTAAAAAAAGAAATACAACCCCCCAACATTAAAACCCACCACCCACACACCCAACCCTACTCTAAAACCCACCCAAACCCACCACCCACACACCCAAACCTAACACTAACCCCCTGAACATCACTCTACCTTGAGCCGTCTTCACCCAGCCGGGCACAAGTGGACCTCCAGACCGGCAGAAGTCTTCATCCTATCCGGGCAGAAGAGGACATCCAGACCGGCAGAAGTCTTCATCCAGGCGGTATCTTCTATCTTCATCCATCCGGAGCGGAGCAGATCCATCTTCAATCCATCCGATGCAGAGCATCTTCTTCCATCGATGTCCTAACACTGAATGAATGTTCCTTTAAATGACGTCATCCAAGATGGCGTCCCTTGAATTCTGATTGGCTAATAGGATTCTATCAGCCAATCGGAATTAAGGTAGGAAAAATCCTATTGGCTGATGCAATCAGCCAATAGGATTGAAGTTCAATCCTATTGGCTGATCCAATCAGAGAATTGGATTGAGCTCGCATTCTATTGGCTGTTCCAATCAGCCAATAGAATGCAAGCTCAATCCTATTGGCTGATTGTATCAGCCAATAGGATTTTTCTTACTTTAATTCTGATTGGCTGATAGAATCCTATTTTATTATTTTGGGGGGCTTTTTATTTTATTAGGGGGCTTAAATTAAGTTTAATTAGTAAAAAAAAATATTTTCTGTAATTTAGTGTGGTTTTTTTTGTACTTTAGTTAATTTTATTTAATTGTAATTAGTTTTATTTAATTGGTGTTAATGTATGTAATTAATTTAATGATAGTGTAGTGTTAGGTGTAATTGTAACTTAGGTTAGATTTTATTTTACAGGTAATTTTGTATTTATTTTAGCTAGGTAGTTATTAAATAGTTAATAACTATTTAATAACTATTGTACCTAGTTAAAATAAATACAAAGTTGCCTGTAAAATAAAAATAAATCCTAAAATAGCTGCAATGTAATTATTAATTATATTGTAGCTATCTTAGGGTTTATTTTACAGGTAAGTATTTAGTTTTAAATAGGAATAATTTAGTTAATAATAGTAATATTTATTTTAATTATATTTAAGTTAGAGGGTGTTAGGGTTAGGGTTAGACTTAGGTTTAGGGGTTAATTACTTTATTATAGTGGCGGCGGTGTAGGGGGGCAGGATAGGGGTTAATAAGTATAATGTAGGTGGCGGTGGGCTCCGGGAGCAGTGTTTTAGGGGTTAAACAATTTATTTAGTTGCAGCGGGGTACGGGATCGGCAGGATAGGGGTTAATAACTTTATGTAGGTGGCGGCGGTATAGGGGGCCGCAGATTAGGGGTTAATAGGTATAATGAAGGTGGTGGCGGGGTCCGGGAGTGGCAGTTTAGGGGTTAATAACTTTATTTAGTTGTGGGGGGCTCCGGGAGCGGCGGTATAGGGGGTAAAACAGTATAGTATAGTGTGGGTGCTTAGTGACAGTATAGCATGAAAGCTGCGAATAAGCCAAAGAGCAGTGAGATTGATAACTGTTAGTTAACAACAGCCCACTGCTCATCGCACCGTACTTGGTGCACGGCTTTTTGACAGCTTTCTTGATAAATTTGGCGAACGTATTCAGGTCCGCGGCGGCGATGTTAGGCGAGTTTAGGCGAGCGTATTGGTGCCGGAGAATGCAGGTAAGTAGACAGCTTGATAAATAGAGGCCGATGACTGCTAGGTGCCCAGGTCCTGTGGCTGCAAAATAAGCCCAAATTATTACCCTTCCACCACCATGCTTGACAGTTGGTATGAGGTGTTTGTGCTGATATGCTGCGTTTGGTTTTCTCCAAACGTGGCGCTGTGCATTATGGCCAAACATCTCTACTTTGATCTTGTCTGCCAAGAGGCTATTGTTCCAGAATACTTGTGGTTTGTTTAGAAGCAACATTGCAAAACTCAGCCATGATGCCATGTTCTTTTTAGAGAGAAGAGGCTTTCTCTTGGAAACCCTTCCATACAAACCATACTTGCTCAGTCTTGTAATTGTACTTGTTCATTAACATGAACTTTAAAGGGACAGTCAAGTAAAAAACAACTTTCTTGATTTAAATAGGGCATGTAATTTTAAACAACTTTTCAATTTACTTTTATTACCAATTTTGCTTTGTTCTCTTGGTATTCTTCATTAAAAGCTAAATCTAGAAGTTTCATAAGCTAATTTCTTAGACCTTAAAGACCGCCTCTAATCTGAAAGCATTTTGACTGTTTTTTCACCACTAGAGGGCATTAGTTCATGTGTTTCATATAGATAACATTGAGCTCAGGCACGTTAAGCTCCTAGGAGTTAGCACTGATAGGCTAAAAATGCAAGTCTGTCAAAATATCTGAAATAATGGGGCAGTTTGCAGATCTTCATCCAAGCGGCATCTTCTATCTTCATCCATCCGATGAGGAACGGCTCCATCTTGAAGACCTCCGGCGCGGAACATCCTTCTAGTCCGACGACTACCCGACGAATGGCTGGTCCTTTAAATGGCGTCATCCAAGATGGCGTCCCTCGAATTCCGATTGGCTGACTCGCATTCTATTGGCTGATCCAATCAGCAAATCGGATTGAACTTCAATCCGATTGGCTGATTAAATCAACCAATCTGATTTTTCCTACCTTAATTCCGATTGGCTGATAGGATTCTATCAGCCAATCGGAATTAAGGTAGGAAAAATCCGATTGGTTGATTTAATCAGTCAATTGTATTGAAGTTCAATCCAATTGGCTGATTGGATCAGCCAATAGAATTGACCTCGCATTCTATTGGCTGATCCAATCAGCAAATCGGATTGAACTTCAATCCGATTGGCTGATTAAATCAACCAATCGGATTTTTCCTACCTTAATTCCGATTGGCTGATAGAATCCTATCAGCCAATCGGAATTCGAGGGACGCCATCTTGGATGACGTCATTTAAAGGACCAGCCATTCATCGGGTAGTTGTCGGACTAGAAGGATGTTCCGCGTCGGAGGTCTTCAAGATGGAGCCGTTCCTCGTCGGATGGATGAAGATAGAAGATGCCGCTTGGATGAAGATGTCTGCCGGTCCGGATGTCCTCTTCTGCCTGTATAGGATAAAGACTTCTGCCGGTCCGGATGTCCTCTTCTGCCCCATCGGATGACCATTGGTGCCCGGTTGGGTGAAGACGGCTCAAGATAGGGTAATCTTCAATGGGGTATTGTTAGGTTTTTTAATGGGGGATCGGGTGCGTTTTAGAGTAGGGGTGTGTGGGTGGTGGTTTGTAATGTTGGGGGGGTATTGTATTTCTTTTTTTTACAGGTAAAAGAGCTGATTACTTTGGGGCAATGCCCCGCAAAAGGCCCTTTTAAGGGCTATTTGTAATTTAGTGTAGGGTAGGGAATTTTATTATTTTGGGGGGGCTTTTTTTTTAATTTTATTAGGGGGATTAGATTAGGTGTAATTAGTTTAAAATATTGTAATTTCTTTTTTATTACTGTAATTTAGTGGGGTTTTTTTTCGTAATGTAGTTTATTTAATTTAATTGTATTTAATTGTAGGTAATTTAGGTAATTAGTTTAATGATAGAGTAGTGTGAGGTGTAATTGTAACTTAGGTTAGGGTTTATTTTACAGGTACTTTTGTATTTATTTTAGCTAGGCAGTTATTAAATAGTTAATAACTATTTAATAACTATTGTACCTAGTTAAAATAAATACAAAGTTGCCTGTAAAATAAAAATAAATCCTAAAATAGCTACAATGTAACTATTAGTTATATTGTAGCTATATTAGGGTTTATTTTATAGGTAAGTATTTAGTTTTAAATAGGAATAATTTATTTAATTATAGTAATTTTATTTTGATTTATTAAAAATAGATTTAAGTTAGGGGGTGTTAGGGTTTGGGTTAGTCTTAGGTTTAGGGGTTAATACATTTAATATAGTGGCAGCGATGTCGGTCGGCAGATTAGGGGTTAATAATTGTAGTTAGGTGGCGGCGACGTTGGGGGCGGCAGATTAGGGATTAATAAATAGTATGTAGGTGTCATGGATGTTAGGGGCAGCAGATTAGGGGTTCATAGGTATAATGTAGGTGGCAGCGGTGTCCAGAGCGGCAGATTAGGGGTTAATAATATAATGCAGGTGGCGAGGATGTCAGGGGCGGCAGATTAGGGGTTAATAAGTGTAAGATTAGGGGTGTTTAGACTCGGGGTTCATGTTAGGTTGTTAGATGTAGACTTAGAAAGTATTTTCCCATAGGAAACAATGGGGCTGCTTTTTTGCAGGTGTTAGGTTTTTTTTCAGCCATCTCAGCCCCATTGTTTCCTATGGGGAAATCATGCACAAGCACGTTTTAGCCAGCTTACCGCTACCGTAAGCAATGCTGGTATTACAGTGAGAAGTGGGGCTAGATTTGCTCAACGCTCACTTTTCTGAGGCTAACGCAGCCATTCAGAAAATTTGTAATACCAGCGTTGTTTAAAGTGAGCGCTGGGAAAAAAAAGGCTCGTTAGCAACGCTTTACCAACGTTTACCAACAAAACTTGTAATCTAGCCGTACGTGTTTTGTTGTTTTTTAATAAGAAAAAAGTGTAGCTTTTTTTTTTAAATAACCGCACAAAGCATTTTTAAGACCTTAAAGTGAGCAGGTGTGGGGCAAAAAAATAAACAGTGCCTTTACATTGCCGTCTATGGGGACTGTGTTAAAATGCAAATATATATACAGTATATATATATATATATATATATATATATATATATATATATATTATAATGTCCCTTTAAAGTTTGTTATTAAACAAAGTTTAATAAATAAACAGTTATTTGGCAAGAAATTGGAGAACATTATAGCCCCCACATTTCAAAGCTTTATTAATCTGTTGTATGGGTGTAGGAATGTTTTCTCACATCAAAATACAACCAAACATGACACTTCAGAGTTATCAGCAATTCTACATTATATGAACCAATTGTAAAATCATTAGTTTGTATTGCTCCAAGATCAACATCCATTGTGGATTGAAGACATACTTACAGACGTCCACTTGCCTTACATTTAAAATGATTACACCTTTCATAATAGTATCTTACCCACAACCACTTTGGCATTGTTCATGCAACAGTTGTTAGTGTACACCATAGAAAACAGGCCGCTCTCTGATAACAAAAATGATCTACTTCAGCAAAGGGCACAGCTTGCCTGATAGAGAACATATAGAAGGGTACCAAAAGTGCTTGACTCTATAAAAATATGTGATCATTTGGAGCCCAAGTATTGCTGATATAAAACTTTTGTCCAGGTTGCAGTTCATGACCACTGGTCCCTTTTAATCATCTAGCGATGTCGTTTGCATGAGTCATCCAAACACTTTTTGACATTTCAATACAGTACTGGACGCTAAGTATTACATAATTTTTATGTCTTACAAACCGCCAAGCTCCTTTGCAACCCTTAATGAATGTCTCTGCCAGGCTCATCTTCCTTACAAGTCTATCTTCATTTGCTGCTCCTCTCTGCCAATCTCTTCACTGGCTTCCTCTTGCCTTCTGGATCAAACACAAAATTCTCACTCTGACATACAAAGCCCTCAACTGCACTGCTCCCCCCTATATCTCAGACCTTGTCTCCAGATACTCTCCCTCCCATCCCCTTCGCTCTGCTCACGACCTCCTACTCTCCTCCTCTCTTGTCACCTCATCACACTCCTGTTTACAGGACTTCTCCAGACTGGCTCCACAAGACTCTCTTCTAGTTTTAAAAGCTTCAAGCGCTCCCTAAAGACTCTACTGTTCAGGGATGCATACAACCTATGCTAACCTTTCTTTATACCAGTTCCTCTCATCCATTGCTATAACCTGAACCCCCTTAGCATTTAAGCTTAAGAGTCCAGCTGTTTGTTGATCACCTTCTCCAGAGCTGACTACAACAGTGCAACTCTTGGCAGGGCCCTCTACCCATTTGATCCATATAACTGTTTTGTTGTACTTTGCCTTTGTTAATAGCGCTGCGGAATCTGTTGGCGCTCTACAAATAACTGATAATAATAATAATAATAATAATGTCAAGCAGTAAAATTAAACAGCTGGAATTCCAATCTTGCAGGTAGTCATAGACTGTACACATTTTTGTTATGAAATGTCCAAAGGATAAAGATGGGGATCTGCAAACGCTTCCAGTCCTTGAACAAAAATGGTTTATGAATGAAGATAATAAGTAACATGCAGACTTTCCAAGATAATTGCTATGATTGCTCTCTGTACAAACTTTGATCAGGATAAGATGCCAAAAGGCTACTAGGTAAATGTATAGTAAAGTGTTGCTACCTTTATTTCCCTAACTATCACTATTCCATGACACAAGAATGCTTTAGAATTGTATTCTTTGTCAAGAAAGTTAGTTTTCATGATTCACCTCCGCCCATAAATTACATAGTTGCATGCACCTAATGTTCATTTCATAATTCAGTATTTGTTGTTGTTTTTCTTTTCTAGCAGCTTTTATTTTGTGTGTGTGTTATCATGTATTGGGTCACAATTAACACCTATATACAAGTGAAACTTAAAAAATTAGAATATTGTGCAAAAGTTCATTTATTTCACTAATGCAACTGAAGAGGTGAAACTAATATATGAGATAGACTTATTGCATGAAAAGCAAGATAGTTCAAGCCGTGATTTGTCATAATTGTGATGATTATGGCTTACAGCTCATGAAAACCCCATATCCACAATCTCAGAAAATTAGATTATTACATGCAATCAACAAAACAAGGATTGTACATACCTGTAGAACAATATCTGACCTCTGAAAAGTATAATCATGCAAACTGTATGTACTCAGTACTTGGTTTGGGCCCCTTTTGCAGGAATTACTGCCTCAATGTGCATGGAAGCTATCAGCATGTGGCACTGCTGAGGTGTTATGGAAGACCAGGATGCTTCAATAGCGGCCTTCAGCTCTTCTGCATTGTTCGGTCTCATGTCTCTCATCTTTCTCTTGGCAATGCCCCATAGATTCTCTATGGGTTTCAGGTAAGGCAAGTTTTCTGGCCAATAATGCACAGTAATCCCACAGCCATTGAACCAGGTTTTGGTGCTTTAGGCTGTGTGGGCAGGTGCCAAGTCCTGCTGCAAAATGAAGTCAGCATAACCATAAAGCTTGTCTGTGGAAGGAAGCATGAAGTGCTCCAAAATCTCCTGGTAGATGGCTGCATTGACCCTGGACTTAATGAAGCACAATTTACCAACACTAGCAGATGACATGGCTCCCCAAATCAACACAGACTGTGGAAACTTCACACTGGACTTCAAGCATATTGCAGTGTGCCTCTCCATTCCTCCTCCATACTCTGGGTCCTTGGTTTCCAAATGAGGTGTAGGTCTGTTTTTCTTTAGCCCTCGTAAGACGCTTCTGACATTGTTTGATGCTCAGGAGTGGCTTGACAAGAGGAATACGGCATTTGAAGCCCATGTCCAGGATCCGTCTGTGTGTGGTGGCTCTTGTGAAAGTCCCTAACACTTTTGAATGGCCTTTTCCTGACAATCCTCTCCAGGCTGTGGTCATCCTTGCGGTTTGTGCACCTTTTTCTTCCACACTTTTCCCTTCCACATAACTTTCTATTAATGTGCTTTGATACAGCACTTTGGGAACATCCAACTTCTTTTGCAATTACCTTTTGAGGCTTTCCCTCCTTATGGAGGGTGTCAATGATGGTTTTCTGCACAACTGTCAGGTCAGCAGTCTTTCCCATGATTGTGATTCCTACTGAACCAGACTGAGAGACCATTTAAAGGCTCAGGAACCCTTTGCAGGTTATGGCTTAATTAGCTGATTAGAGTGGGACACTTTGAGCCTAGCATATTGCACCTTTTCACAATATTCTAATTTTCTGAGATTGTAGATTTGGGGTTTTCATGAGCTGTAAGCCATAATCATTACAATTATGACAAATCACGGCTTGAACTATCTTGCTTTGCATGTAACGAGTCTATCTCATATATTAGTTTCACCTTTTAAGTTGCATTGGTGAAATAAATGAACTTTTGCACGATATTCTAATTTTTCGAGTTTCACCTGTATGTTAATGCCAGGAGCACCAACTAGCCATTTGTTTGAAAGGATAGGTGAAATAAGCCTAAATGACTTTAGAATATAATCTCTTCTTAACAACCCAAGCCATTGGCAGCATCTCTACAGTGTTTTGAGGTGTAGGGGGGAAAGGAATTGCTTTTAACTGTTAGGAAGTTTATTCCTGGCTATGGATTCCAAAGTGTTCAAGGATTCATAATTCTAAATTCCAGTGTCAAGTAGTTATGTGCACTTTCTTTAGTTTGTCACCTAGATTCCAATAGTCTCTGTTTATGGCACTAACATCCAGCATATCCTCAGCACTAAGGACTTTTACAAAGGAAATAGTAACGATCATTGCAGAGATTTGAAAACTGAATTTTTTTTTCATTTCATTATCTGGACAATATTCCTCTGGAGGCCAGCTCTCAGGAACAAGCTTACGTTCACACTCAGGTCATTTAATATCTTTAAGCTCATATCTGAATTATAAACACAGGAGAAAATCAGTCGCATCTAATTTAAAAGGACAGCAAAGTAAAAAATAAGCTAAAATAGATTAGATAGAGCATGATATTTTAAACACCTTTCCAAATTACTTCAATTATTACTTTTGCTTAGTTCTCTTGGTATCCTTTGTTAAAGAGTAATCTGAGATGAGCTCCAAAGTTTGCAAGTGTCTTTAGCCATCTTTCAGCAGTTTGTAACATTGTTTATAGCAATGTTATACATAGTTGCAAACACTGCTGCCATAGAATGCTAAAGATAAGTGCATGCTCCTGATCTCCAATCAGCCTACCCAACTTCTTTCTTAAATATAAGAAATCAAGAAAACAAATCGAATTTTATAATAGAAGCAAATTGCAAAGTTGTTTAAAATGATATGCTCTATCGGAATCATTAATGTTTTATTTTGACTTTAATGTCACTTCACAAGACTGTCTTCCTGGGCTTCATTATAATATCAGAACAGAAATTGTCCCTCTTCCTTCACAGAAGTTTCAGGACATCATGGCCTACATTCTGACAGTTTGGATGAAGATCTTTAGAAAAGTATCCCCAACTATTTATGTAGCCTATGAAATTCTGTCTGTCACATAGAATTTTTTTTCCATTTCCTCTCAAACATCATGTGCAGGTGCCCTCAAATTAGCAATCCTAGCAGGAATCTTCTCTTCTTGGATACAGTTTAACTAACCACAAAAAAACATTTATGCTTACCTGATAAATTTATTTATTTCATGGTGGTTAGAGTTGACAATACATTACTCATGGAAATTACTCTTCTCTACCACTAGGAGGAGGCAAAGATTCCCAATCCCCAAGAGCGCTATAAAACCCTTCCCACATCACACATTTCTTAGTCTAATGTATAACCAAACAAGTAAGGCAAGAAAAACGAAAACAAGCCATAAAAGGAAAAGGGAAAAAGATTTGCTTAAAAAAATATAATCACAAAAACAAAGGGTGGGGGCTCATGGATTCTCACCACCATTAAATATATTCATTTTATCAGGTAAGCAAAAAATATATTTTATAGCAACAACATATTTTTTGAATGCTCTAACAACATTGAGAGAATGCAAAGAACTATAGAAGCATTCTTTAGGATTAGGACACAAAGAAGGAACAACAATCTCTCTACCAATGCTGTCTGAAGCAACTAACAATAAATGATATTAGCAAAATAGCATTATCCTAATGACAAATCAGATAAGGAGGCTCACAGAAAGAGTATACCATTCAGAAACTATTCTAGCAGAGGGCATAGCCAGAAGAAACAACGCTTTCCAAGAAAGTAGTTTAATGTCCATCTGTTACATAGGTTAAAAAGGAGGAACCTGCAAAGTCCTTAACACTAGATTAAGATTCCAAGGAGGAGAAATAGGCTTGATACCAGGTGTAATATAGACCAAAAACCTGAACAAAACAATGAACATCAGGAAGACGATCAATCTTCTGTGGAACAAAAAACTGAAAGAGCTAAAATCAGCCCTTTCAGAGAACTGGCAAATAAACCCTTAATCAGGCCATTCTTGAAATAAACCTAGGGATTCTAAAAGAATGCCAGGAAAAAACATGAGTTACACACCAAGAAATTAAAGTTTTCAAAACCTTGTGATAAATCTTCCTAAAGATTTATAATCAGAGTTTTTAATCTAAATCTGAAAAACCTCTATGTCTTAGAACTAAGCTTTCAATTTCCATGTCATCATGTTGTTTAGAGAATTGAGATCCAGATGGAAGAAAGGACATTGAGACAGAAGGTCTGACTGCAGAGGAAGAGGCAAAGAAGGATAACAGGGCATTGAACCAGATCCGCATACCAATCCTGTGAGGCAACTGGGGCAATCAGGATTACAAATCACTTCTCCAACATTATCTAAGAAATTACCCTGAATAGAAGAACCAGAGGAGGAAACAGATAAGCAGACTGAAAAGACCAGGGAACTACTAAAGCATCCATTACCTCTGCTTGAGGATCCCTGGACATCGCAAAGTACCTGGGAAGTTTGTGGTTTGAACAAAAGTCCATCAGATCTATTTTTGGACGACACCAAAGATCAGCAATCTGATTGAACACATACTGAAGAAGAGAACACTCTCCTGTAATGTAGAGACTGACGATTGAGAAAGTCTGCCTCCCAATTGTTCACCCCTGGAATGAAAATTTCAGTGACTAGACAAGAATTTGCTTCTGTCCAAGAGAGAATCCTGGACACCTTCACCTTCATAATAGCCAGGGAACTGCTATTTCCCCCTGATGGTTAATATAAGCCACTGCTGTGACATTGTCTGACTGAAACCATAGATAAGACTCCCTTTTTAACAGATTTGAGTTCAAGAACATAGATTGGCAACCTCACTTCCCAAGGATCCCAAACCTCTTGTGCTGTCGGAGACCCCCAAACAGCTCCCCAACCTAAAATATTTGTATCTGTAGAGATCAGAGTCCAAGTAGGATGAGCAAATGAAGCCCCAAAATAATAGATTGATGAGCCAAAAAAATATCCTTTGATAATCCCTGCACCATTGATGTAAAATACAAAGCTGAAAAAGCCTCTTGTGAAATTGAGCAAATTAAATTGCATCTGAAGCTACAATTATGAGACCTAGTACTTCCATACACAGATCGACTGAAGGAAATGAAAGCGACTGAAGGTGTAGACAAGCAGACACAAATCCAAATTGTCTCTACTCTGTAAGAGAAAGACCCATAGTCACTGAGTCCACTTGGAAACCCAGGAAAGTAACCCTTGTCTGAGGAATCAAAGAACACTTTAGAAAATTGATCTTTCAACCAAGCTTTTGAGAAATAACAAGGGTTGGTAAAGAAAAAGACGGAGCTTGAACCAAGATTTCATCCAGGTAAGGAAATGCTACTATACCCTGATACATGATTACAGACAAAAGGGCACCCAAAACCTTGGAAAATATTTTTGGAGCTATAGCTAGACAAAATGGAAGAGCAACAAACTGAAAGTGCTTGTACAGAAAAGCTAACCTCAGAAACTGGTAATGTTATCTGAGAATTGGAACATGAAGGTAAGCATCCTTTAAAACTGACCTTGCTGAATAGAAGGCAGAATAGTCTTGATAGTTTTTATTCTGGGAGCTGTAAACTTTACAAAACCAGAACTGCTTTGAAATTGCCTTCCTTCTTTTATATAGGATTCCTTGGAACATTGGACAGAATAAAGCTTTCTCTGAGAGGCCCTGTTCTGAATCCAATTCGATATCCCTGAGAAACAATATTCTGAACCCAAGTATCTAGGAGAAACTGAAACCAAGTCTCCTAAAAGAAGCTTATACTGCCCCCTACCAGAACCTCTGGATAGGGGGCCACATTTTATGCAGTCTTAGAAAAGGGGACAGATTTCTTACCCTGCTTAGACTTGTTCCAGTTAGCATTAGGACTCCAGACTGAACCTGAGGAACCTAGCTTTGGAGCAAAGGAATCAGTTTTCTGTTCTGAATTCTGACAAAAGGAACTAAACTGATTAGAAGCTTTGGATTTTCCTATAGACTTCTTGTCTTGAGGAAGAAAAGCTCTTCAGTAACTCTTTTGTGCCCTTCAGTAATAGCAGAAATAATAGAATCTAAACCAGATTCAAATAACTTCTTTCCCTGAAAGGAGAGAGACAATAATCTATATTTAGACACCATGGCCTCCATTACATATGCAGCGTCGCCGCCAGATTTTACACGATTTTGTTATTACATATACCGCGTAGCATACAGTTACGCGCTGTCAGGAATCTAGCTCACAGTTCAATGTCCCTTTAACATCTGCAATAACCTCTCCCTCTGCCTATTTAAGGCTCCTCCTTGCTAAGCTCATTGCTTAGTATTGCAGTTCTGAAGTTGTTCAATTCTGTGAGCCTTGCCTGGAAAACTACATACAAGGATTTTTACCTGGTCCTGTTTCCATCTACCAGCTTCTGCATTTAATATCCTTTTATCCTACATGATAACCGTTTGTACCTTAACCTGTAATCTCTGCTCAACCGTTATTACTTTGTCTAGGTCTTACGATCTTGTTGCTCCGTTCCCTGCATATCTCTTTAAGCCTCCCGCTCTCCATACCTGCTTCCTCCTCTGCTCTACATTGCAACGCGGTGACGTCATCGCCGGCTGCGACTCACTCTGCATCTCGCCGGAGGCCTGAAGCCTACTAGTACTCCGGAGTTTCCTTTTGCCTCCTACCTTCCCAGTCAGTACTTTATCTAGGAGTTCGTGAGTAATTATTCAGTTCATTGCATCAATCGATTTTCCTGCCTTCTTCTTTTTGCCGCACTGAGACTTTATTTTTTACTTTATCAGCTTATACAGTTTTATTTTTGTTTTGCTCTGTATTTTATATTTCCACAGTGATCCTCTGAGTATGTCTTGGTTTATATTACTGCTACTATACACTCAGTTATGAATCTCTGTATCTCAGGACAGATTAACATCTACCCCTGCTGCTATTATTTTTTCCATCACAGTGTCAATCCTGATACATGTGGCAGCCATAGGGTGTATGTGTAATCCCTACCTGTATATTAAACATTGCATAGTGATTGCCAGTTTATGATTGTTGCCAAGGTTTATTCATATATTATTCAAACTTATCACACATGCAAAACAAACTATTGCCTACAGTCATTCTCTCAGCAGTTGTGGTCCTTAACTTTTTATCTATTATCAAAAGATAGGGAAACTTGTTTTCAGCAAACCCTGACATAATACTAAGCCTTCCTCATGGATCCAGCTGGGATGAATACCCATTTACAGAGCCTCACACAGAGGGTTGATTTACTCACTGAAGCTTTAAACACCCTGAAAGTTGAAAATGACACCATGAAGGCATACATTAGAGATGTGGTGGATAAGAGGGTTCCCATACTAGAGCCCCAGGTTAGCACCCCAGAGAAATTCAGTGGTGATAGGTCTCAATACAGAGATTTCAAGAATGCCTGTCTTCTTCTATTTTCTTTAAAACCTCATACATATCCAAATGACAGAGCTAGAGTTCTCACAGTTATCTCCTATTTAAGAGGTGAACCCCGTACCTGGGCTAACTCTTACTTTGAAAACAACGATGAGATACTAAACTCTCTGGACAATTTTTTTTCTTGCCATGGGAAAACTGTATGAGGTTCCCTACAAGCAAATTACAGCAGAGAATGCAATGAGAAACCTCAAACAAAGGAAAAGATTAGTCGAAGATTATATCACTGAGTTTAAAAAATGGGCTAAGGACACACAGTGGAATAATCTGTCACTAAGAAACCAGTTTCGGTTGGGCCTCTCAGAAGGTATAAAGGATGAGCTTTCCCGTTCTGAGTTACCCCAAACCCTTGAGGAATTGATGTCATTAAGCATCACCATTGATAGGCGTCTCAGGGAGAGACAACAGGAGCGCTCTTATCATGAAAATTATCCTAAAAAACATTACACACCTCCTGTGACTAAGTCCACTCCTGAACCTATGGACATAGGTTTCACTAAAGGCCCACTCACAACAGAGGAAAAGAATAGAAGAAGAGCAAATAACTTATGTCTCTATTGTGCTTCTGAGTCACATACTGTTAGAGATTGCCCTTCCTTGCAGAAACAAAATAAGGGTAAGACTTATATTCAGCCTTTTTGTTGTACCACCCAACATTCACCCACTCCTTATTTACAACTCTCTCTTCTTTTACAGTGGGAGTCTCACCGGGTCATGGGTTCCGCGATCATTGATTCTGGAGCTACAGCATCATACATTGATAGTGTGTTTACCCATACAAATAAAATACCTATAGTCAAAAAAAAATCTCCTGTGTTATTACGGGGAATTGATGGTAATCCTATTCCAGATGGTCCAGTAGAATATCAGACCATTCCCTTACTTATTTCTTCCACTGATCATCATAGGGAGTACATCACATTTGATATTATCCCTTCCCCTATCTCACCTATCGTACTAGGGATAAATTGGCTCCACACACATAACCCAAATATAGATTGGACTAATTTCACTCTTTCCTTTAATTCAAAGTATTGTCTTACTACTTGTTTTCCAGCTACTGCTTTACATACAACTGAACTTCCTCCCGTTGCCAAGATTCCTGAGGTTTACCAGGACTTTGCTGACGTTTTTAGTAAAGCAGAATCTGAAAACTTACCGCCCCATAGGAAGTATGATTGCCCTATAGAGATCATACCTGGTTCAGAAATCCCTACAGGGCATATATACCCACTTTCCAACCCAGAGTTATCACACCTGAAGTCTTACTTAGAGGAAAATCTGAAAAAAGGTTTCATCCGACCATCTACCTCACCTGCTAGTGCAGGGATTTTCTTCGTAAAGAATAAAGACGGTTCACTTAGACCCATTGTCGATTATCGACAATTAAACAAGATAACGATTAAAAACCGTTACCTCTTATTCCTGAGCTCATAGAGAGGCTGGAGGGTGCACCGTTTTTCACCAAACTGGATTTAAGGGGTGCCTATAACCTCATCCGAATTAAATCTGGCGATGAGTGGCTTACGGCATTTCGAACCCGTTATGGGTTGTTCGAATATGTTGTAATGCCTTTTGGGTTATGTAATGCCCCCGGGACGTTTCAGCACCTCATAAATGACATTTTTAGAGATATACTCGATATTTTCGTTGTCATTTATCTTGACGATATCTTGATATACTCCAAAACATACCAACAACACATTTCTCACGTTAGACAAGTACTATCTAGACTCAGGGGTAACCACTTATATGCTAAAGCAGAAAAATGTCTTTTTAACACACAGTCTATCACTTTTTTGGGGTATGAAATTTCTCCCACGGGTATTTCAATGGAAAACAAAAAGGTTGAAGCAGTCTTGAATTGGCCTACACCCAAAAATGTTAGACAAGTTCAATCATTTTTGGGGTTTGCAAATTTTTACCGCAAATTTATAAAAAAACTTTTCTAAGATAGCAATACCCCTCACTTCCCTCACTAAAGGTCATACTCCTTTTAAGTGGACACAACAAGCTCAGTATGCTTTTGATTTATTCAAACAAATGTTTACCTCTGCACCCATACTCCGTTTCCCAGACTCCAAGTTACAGTTCATTTTGGAGGTTGATGCATCCAATCATGCAATTGGTGCAGTCCTGTCACAAAGAGAGAGTTTGACAAAACCACTTCATCCTGTGGCATATTACTCGAAGACTTTAAATTCAGCAGAACAAAATGATCCTATCGGTGACAAAGAATTGTTAGCCATCAAACTTTCTTTGGAGCATTGGCGTCACCTCCTGGAGGGCACTACATTACCAACTCTCATATACACGGATCATAGAAACCTCCAGTACTTAAAATCCACTCGTACTTTATCAGCCAGACAGGTTCGGTGGAATCTTTTTTTTTCCCGTTTTAATTTTTTGATCACATACCGACCAGCTGGTAAGAACAAAAAGGCGGACGCTCTTTCAAGACTTAGCAGTCATTCTTCTTGTCCACCGACAGTTAGTTCTCTCTTGCCAGATGATAATTTCATATCTTTTGTAACAGATTCCACTGCTGTTTTAAAAAGAGAACAAATGAAGGATCTGACAAAACCCACAGAACTCCTACAAGTAAATGCACAGGGACTCTTTTCTCACGACACAAAATTATATGTCCCACCTACGCTCAGATCTCCTTTTCTACGATGTGTTCATGACTCTCTTTTCGCTGGCCATCCAGGTCTCCGTAAGACCCAAGAGTTAGCGAAACGGAACCATTGGTGGCCAACCATTACATCTGATGTTAAGAATTATGTTTCCTCTTGTCCTACCTGCACTATTTCCAAAAAGGGCAAACAACCACCCTACGGTCTTCTGCTACCCTTACCAACACCAAAGAAGCCCTGGTCGGAGATCGCCCTAGACTTTATAGTTGACTTACCTCTCTCATCCAAGAATAATACCATCTTAGTTGTTGTCGACCTTTTCACAAAGATGTGTCACTTCATTGCCTACCCCAAACTCCCTACTGCATTGGAAACCGTAAAGTTACTCATTAATCATGTCATTAAACTTCATGGTCTACCCATGTCCATACTCAGTGACAGAGGGACGCAATTCTCTAGTAAACTTTGGTCCCAATTCTGCAAAACTTTCTCTGTAGAAAGGAAACTGACTACTGCTTACCACCCTCAATGTAATGGTCAGACTGAGAGATGTAACCAGTGGCTGGAACAATTTCTAAGACTTTTTTGCTCTGCTAATCAGAATTCTTGGTCATATTTTCTTCCTTATGCAGAATTCTGTTATAACAATACTATTCATTCCGCCACTGGTATCTCCCCATTCTTTGCTAACTACGGTTTCCATCCAGTTTTCCACTTGTTTGAACCGTCTGAAACCTTCTCACCCACAATATCAGAACTATCGAATAACATCTCATCTAACTTCCAAGCCATTGAATCTGCAATAAACAGCGCAAAGGAGGTATATAAGAAGTATTATGACAGACATAGACGTCCTCCTCCTACCTATAAGGAAGGTGATCTTGTTTGGCTCTCTACCAAACACTTACATCTGAACACCCCCTCCAGAAAGATGTCTCCCCTGTTTATTGGTCCTTATCCTGTTTCAGCAGTTATCAATGCCAACACTGTACGTCTCAAACTGCCTGACACCTTCAGAATTCATCCCACCTTCCACGTCTCCCTCCTTAAACCCTATCGGGTTCTCAGGGACTCTGGAAGCCTTGCTGCTACTCCCCCGATCTCCATCGATCCTGCTTTGGAATATGAGGTGCATTCCGTTTTGGATTCCCGCTTCCGCCGTGGTCGTCTAGAATATCTCGTTCGTTGGAAGGGGTATACTCCTGATGAAGATTCCTGGGAGCCTGCTGGCAACATTTCGGCCCCGCGTTTACTCTCTTCTTTCCACCAGCGCCATCCGGATCGTCCTAAACCTTGAGCCTCGGAGTGGCTCCTTGAAGGGGGGATTCTGTCAGGAATCTAGCTCACAGTTCAATGTCCCTTTAACATCTGCAATAACCTCTCCCTCTGCCTATTTAAGGCTCCTCCTTGCTAAGCTCATTGCTTAGTATTGCAGTTCTGAAGTTGTTCAATTCTGTGAGCCTTGCCTGGAAAACTACATACAAGGATTTTTACCTGGTCCTGTTTCCATCTACCAGCTTCTGCATTTAATATCCTTTTATCCTACATGATAACCGTTTGTACCTTAACCTGTAATCTCTGCTCAACCGTTATTACTTTGTCTAGGTCTTACGATCTTGTTGCTCCGTTCCCTGCATATCTCTTTAAGCCTCCCGCTCTCCATACCTGCTTCCTCCTCTGCTCTACATTGCAACGCGGTGACGTCATCGCCGGCTGCGACTCACTCTGCATCTCGCCGGAGGCCTGAAGCCTACTAGTACTCCGGAGTTTCCTTTTGCCTCCTACCTTCCCAGTCAGTACTTTATCTAGGAGTTCGTGAGTAATTATTCAGTTCATTGCATCAATCGATTTTCCTGCCTTCTTCTTTTTGCCGCACTGAGACTTTATTTTTTACTTTATCAGCTTATACAGTTTTATTTTTGTTTTGCTCTGTATTTTATATTTCCACAGTGATCCTCTGAGTATGTCTTGGTTTATATTACTGCTACTATACACTCAGTTATGAATCTCTGTATCTCAGGACAGATTAACATCTACCCCTGCTGCTATTATTTTTTCCATCACAGTGTCAATCCTGATACATGTGGCAGCCATAGGGTGTATGTGTAATCCCTACCTGTATATTAAACATTGCATAGTGATTGCCAGTTTATGATTGTTGCCAAGGTTTATTCATATATTATTCAAACTTATCACACATGCAAAACAAACTATTGCCTACAGTCATTCTCTCAGCAGTTGTGGTCCTTAACTTTTTATCTATTATCAAAAGATAGGGAAACTTGTTTTCAGCAAACCCTGACACGCGCGTATATTTCACCCATCGCTCGTAATTATTACTCCCATAGGCTAACATAGAACCGCGTTGCAAATCGGTATCCAATACCCAGCGCAAGGACTTACGTGGCAAAAATGGAGAAATCTTACTCCATTTTTACCTCGCCATAACAGGCAGCAGTAGCAGGCATTGCGCTGAGTATGGGAGCACTGTAACTCCCGAAAATGCCTGCAAAAATAAACTAACACCTAATGCATGCACAATGTCTATCTACCTGTCAACCGCAATCCCCCACCGCAATAACTAATAAAGTCTATTAACCCCTAAACCGCCATAGCCCACAACAAATAAACCTAATCAAGTATTAAACCCCTAAACCGTCATAGCCCACAACGCAATAAACCTAATCAAGTATTAACCCCTAAACTGCCATAGCCCACAACGCAATAAACCTAACCCCTAACCTAACCCCCCTAATCTAACCCCCCCTAAATAAACTAAAATTTCCTAATTTACAAAATACTAAAGTTACTATTAAATATAAAAACATTTACACTACTTTTAAAATACAAATAAACAAAGTATAAATTAAAGGGGCAGTCTAATCAAAATTCAGGAGTAGACTGTCCCTTTAAAGGGACAGTCAAGGGGGGGCGGAGTTAACTGCAGAGCTGAATAGCAGCATCTTCCAGGAGCTCCTGGATAGAAGATCAAATTAAGCCATAAAAGGGGTATTAATTTACACTAAACCAATATCAATCGCCACCAAATTCGTGACAGGAAGAGATTATATCATTCCCCTGCAAGAACAGTATTGAACTCAGGCTGGGTAGGAGTGACAGGAGAGACTACCGCAGCTGACTGAGCCAAACAACCCCTGCCGACACAGCCGGCCTAATTAGGGTCTATCTCCTCACTCCGGATCCGCTGCCAGACCACCATCTGACATTAAGAGAGCGACTTGCGACCCCGGAGGGTCGGGGCTCCGGGGCCGATACTGCAAGCTGTGGTGGATCTGGAGGCAGACCGACAACGAGTCTGACCTTGGTCGGGACACGGGGGGCAGAGGTGTACAAGGTGAGAGACTTTTTGGGAGTAATCCTCTTACCCCCCATACACAATATAAGCTGACCCGGAGCCATCCTGAACTTATACCGCACTAACTTGCTGGGACACACGGAGGGGAGATTAATGGCGCGAACAGACGCCATCTTAGTTAGAGCCTGAGAACCCCCGTGTGAGAATAGTGAAGGGGAACTCAGAAGATAGAAAGTTAACAAACGACAGCAAAGGGCTTCTGGGACCCCTGAAATTAACACCCAAACACACAAAACACAGTGAATGAGACGGTAAAGCTCAATTCCCATCCTAAGACCACACGCTGAGCCCTGGAATAAACTGAACAACAGGCCATATTATTTACTGACAGCCTAAATAAAAACCAGAGCAGCGAATTACACAAGAACTTTGCAGTCAGTGATATAATATATTTTAGCTGTTGCACTCACACAGGAGCTTATATTTTTACCGGACCCACCTCTGCAGAGTTCAGCACACAATTACAAGGCTGCATAAACGAATCCCGTTAATAACCCTGAAACACACACCTGAAATAGGGATATAGAACTACAGCAGCAATAGATGAGGTTATCATAAGCATACCCTGATAGAAGTCATGACTCACAGATACATCTCAGGGCTCTAGGTATAAAACCATAAAAGACAGCTGGCCTCCCAAAAGAACAGCACCTGAACATTTAGGAAAATAGTTGATAGGCCTGCCATTTGAAATGTGAGTAATCCCTCAAATCATACTGGGGATGAGAATACTCCAGCTAACATATCGGTACAGCACCTCATGATTGCTTCTGCTATGAATATGAAATAATTGCCTGCCCACTTGTATCTTTTCTTGAATTATCTACTCTCATATCTACATTACAGAAAATACTGGGTTCCATTAAATACCATCAGTGTCTCCAAGAAACACTTCTTGCAAACTAGCCGATAATTTATCTTACCTACACTCATTCATCTTCAAGATGGCGTCTAAGAGAGCCACAAAAGGTGAGAAAACAGTAAAATCATCAACAGTGTCAACATTTTTTAAACCCTCCCAGACAAACAAACAGCTTTTGGACACAGAAATTGAAGACAAATCTGACACATCAAATTGCACAAGATGAAAGTCCACTAACAAAGGCTGACCTCAAAAACTTAGTGTCCAAAAAAGACATTGCTGACAATTTTGAAAAATTATGGGAGAATATCGACTCCATCCACTCATCAGTGACCAATAGCTTATCTGAAATCAAATCTGATCTTTGTGAAATGGGCAACAGAATGGAGACACTAGAAGATCAAAAAGATGCTATGGTGGAACAAATGGATGAAATGGCGCAAACCATATCCACACAACAACAAACATTCGAAGAACTCCAAGATAAAATAGAAGATTTGGAGAACAGGAGCAGGAGGAACAATATCCGCCTCAAAGGAGTTCCAGAATAAATACTCCCCACGGATATACCAACATACCTCACCCAACTCTTCACTCATATCACAAATTCTCCAGCTGATTATGTCTTTCATGTAGAAAGAGCTCATAGAGCTTTAAAACCCAGGCCTAAACCAGGTTTGCCCCCAAGAGATATTATAGTCAAACTAACATTCTTTCCTGACAAAGACAAAATCCTACAGGCGGCAAGAAAACATCCAACTTTCAAATACCAAGGCAACATTCAATTTTATCAAGATCTCAGTGTGCGAACACTACAGAGAAGAGGCACCTTACGCCCCCTTACCACCTTACTCAGGAAACACCAGATACAATATAGATGGGGGTTCCCGTTTGCTTTATACATCATAAAAGACTCCAAGACGATCACACTTAAAGATCCGGAAGATATCCCTGAGATCTGTAAGATCTTAGCTCTGGAGTCTCCTAATATTCCAATTTCAACATCAAATTCAACAAGGGACAAGGATCCAGGCAGGCAACCAGATCTATTTAAATGGCAGAAGATGAGTCACAAGAAACAAAAGACCAAAGAGACAGGAGGGAAGATCTCCTAGAAGGCTTGACGAAAGACCAGAACTGCAATTATACACAATCATTGTTCTTCATAAGAAAGAAGACAAAGAAGAACAATTGAAAGAACTAATGACTGAAATGACTTTGGTCTGTATTGGGAGTATATGAAGATACAACCCTCTATGATTTGGCCTTCCAAAGGCACTACAAGAGTGTACTCTATTTCCAAAGGGTTTTTTTTCTCTCTAGGTTTTAGTTAAAAAAGGTTACATGCTGTGGTGAAGATAAAGCTTCCCCCCAGTATGACAGACTCTCATTTATTTATCTTTGCGATGTTTTATTGGTTACTCACAAAGGGTCCTAATGTTGAGGACTCTAGATTGTTATTTATTAAACGTTTATTAATGTTTTCTCTTTTTAACTCCCCCCGCTTCTCCAGCGATGACACAACAAAGACCACTATCGACACAGCAGAACTTACTACATGCAATCCTGATCTCCTGACCACAACTCAGCTAGGTATCCAACCCAGTGATCTCAAGGTAAAACATTTCCTTTTACAACACCCACACATAGACACAACACTATGAACCCTAAAATAAAGATACTATCCCATAATGTGAGGGGGTTGAACACTAGCGTTAAAAGAAGAATAGCAATGACGCAATACAAGTCCCTACAAGCTAATATACTGTTCCTCCAGGAAACACACCTGCTTAAAGACAACATTCCAAAATATTGGGCAAAACATTTTGACACTCATTATCACTCCACAGCTAGGTCCAAAAAAAGTGGCACATCCATTTTGATACATTCATCTCTCAATTTCACTCCAGAAGCCATAATAACGGACAGTGAAGGGAGATACCTGATTGTCAGAGGTAGGATACTAGACTCAGAAATCACATTATGCAATATATACGCACCAAATGAGAACCAACACAAATTTTTTCATCATATATCACATCTCCTCACGCAATGGTCACACACTAAAATATTCTTAGCCAGGGATTTTAATATTACTATGCTACCTATTAACCCTACCCCCACCAAACCTCTGACCAATAAACAGACCAGACACAATCGGTTAGTCAAGTCAATTTGTGACACCCTACTCCCCCATTCTCTGATAGAGACATGGAGCACCATGTATGGCCAGACAGATGACACAACATTCTACTCGGCAGCACACAAAACCTACGTCAGACTTGATTACATATATGTTAGCCAGATTTTACAACCTCTATTGAATTGCTCACAGATACACACCTGTGTGTGGTCTGACCACTCCATAATCACCCTACAGATTAACGGCATTAGAGATCCAGATAGACACAGAACGTGGACTTTTGACCCATCTTGCATCAAAACTCCCCAAATACATGACAAAGTACTGCAACAATTAACTGAATACTGGCACATAAACACAGACAACACTACTAACCCAGGGATTACATGGGCAGCACACAAGGCAGTCCTCAGAGGGATACTAATTAAAGAAAAAGCAAGACAGATTCAAAAATATAGACAGCAACTACAACAACTCCACACAGAGATTGAGGATTTAGAAAGGCGTCACAAACATACCAAAAGTAAAGCTAACTTACAACTTCTCCAAACTAAAAGATCTGCTTTAGCTTCACTACTTCACGCGCAAGCTTCTAGAGCCATTCATAAAATTCAGGCGCAATACTTTATTTTCGCGAACAAGCCCGACAGATATATTGGACACAAAATTAGAGAAAGATGTAGGGCCTCTGCGATTCCACAAATTGAGACATTTAACAACGCCACGACCTCACATCCACAAGAAATCGTAGACACCTTTGCACGGTACTATGGAGAACTATATAATGGGGAAAAAGTTATACATAATCAAGAAACAAAGACAATGTCCTCAAAATTCTTCTCCCAAACTCAATTACCAAATATAAGTATAGAACAGAGGGAAGCAATCAACGCCCCCATCTCCACATTAGAAATACTAGGAGCCACCAAAGATCTTAAAACGGGAAAAGCGGCAGGACCAGATGGCTTTCCAGCCGAATATTACAAACTATTTAAAAACTCACTAACCCCACACCTAGTGAAATTCTGTAATCACATTATGGAAGGAGGAGATATCCCCCCAGATTTATTAGCTGCCAAGATAGTGGTAATCCCCAAGCCAGATAGAGACCATAAAAAATGCCAGAACTATCGCCCAATATCCCTCATAAATCAAGATGTCAAGATCTTTACGAAGGTAATCGCAAACCGACTAAACCACATCATCCCCCACTTGGTCCACCCAGACCAGGTGGGATTTATCAAGGACAGGGAAGCTCCAGACAACATCCGAAAAGTTACCAACTTAATACAATTCTTGGGAGAGACACGAACGCCTTCTCTGCTCCTATCTTTGGATGCGGAGAAGGCGTTTGATAGAATAGACTGGGACTATATGTTCTTAACACTACACCATATGGGTTTTGAGGGGGCATTCATAAAAGCTTTAAAAGTTATATACTCTCGTCCAGAAGCCCAGGTCTCATCAACAGGATATAAGTCGAAATCCTTCCCAATCCGCAACGGTACCAGACAGGGGTGTCCCCTGTCTCCATTGCTCTTTGAACTATGTATAGAGCCACTAGCAGTTACGATCCGCTCACACTCAGACATATCAGGGGTTAAGATAAATACATTAGAATACAAACTATCTCTCTTTGCTGATGATATTTTATTGACCTTGACAAATCCATTAATATCTTTACCGAACCTCTATCAAACAATAAGGAAATTCTCAACCATCTCGGGATTTAAAATCAATCCAGACAAATGTGAGGCTTTGCCCATTGCGATACCCCAACAGACTAAAACAATATTAGAAACGCAAATTAATTTTAAATGGATGAAACACACACTAAAATACTTGGGCATTCAGATCCCAACCTGCTCCACTCAACTATATAAAGTAAACTACATCCCATTGTTTAGACAAATAAAAAAGGACATAACAAAATGGAAAATTTTTCATTTTTCATGGTTAGGTAGAATAGCGGCGGTAAAAATGAATGCCATGCCACGTATACTATATCTATTCAGAACCCTTCCTATAAAAATAATAAAACCAGATTTAGAAACAATGCAAAGAGAGATATCAGTATTCATTAGGGGAGATAAAACTAATAGGATAGCAAAATCCATCTTAACTAGACACAAGTCACTCTGGGGTATTGGAGCACCAAATTTAATAGACTACTACAATGCAGCCAGACTAGCTCAAGACTCACTACTCCTAAAAAGGTCGAGGGGAATTATATGGCCCAAGGTTGAAGTGAAAATAGGGGGCTGGGATGCGGCAGATTCAATTATCTGGGACCCAGCGAGGGCACAGAAAGGCGGAAAGACACCTAGACCTTATACCACAAACCTATCCATAAAGATCTGGAAGGCAGCGAGGACGAAATATAAACTCTTACAGCAGTATTCCCTATCAATACCAATCAGATATATCATGCCAGAAGACCTCTGGACTCAGCTTACAAAATGGGAAAACAAAGGACTGTACAGAGTAGCAGACTACCTATCAGGAAGAAACATACTGACGTTTAACCAACTGCAGACAAAGATTGACCCGCTGAAACTACACTGGTATATGTACCTACAGATACACTCAGTCTTACAAACATACCTAAAACACCCTAGAGAAGAGACCACCACACCAATAGAAATCCTCTGTAAAACAGAAGAACGTAGCAAACACACTATATATTTACTGTATGTATCTATACAGGCCAACCAAAACACCTCCAAGACCTCGACTATGCTGGCCTGGGAACAGGACCTTCTTATATGTAAAGACATAAAGGAATGGGAATCAATGTTTCAGAACGCAGAGAAAGGGCTGATTAGTGTAGATCTTAAAGAAAACGTTACTAAAACCATCCACCGGTGGTACTTAACCCCAACACGAACGGCCCATATGCACCCACAAGGCAGCAGATTATGTTTTAGAGGTTGTGGAGAAATAGGAACTTACAGACACATGTGGTGGGAATGCAGGGAAATTAAGAGGACATGGAACAGACTATCTACCTTCCTCAGTCAGATACTGGACGAAAACATCAATCTCACGATCCAACAGGCTTTATTACATGAACATATCAGTAAATACCACAAACATATCAATACATTTATTAAGATCCTATGCACAATCACGAGGATATGCATAGCTAAATATTGGAAAACTGGAGCTCCAACTTGGACAGAGATACACAACAAAATCCAAAATACATACACCATGTACGAAATAGCGTCATACACACTAGATAACAAGACAACAACCCAAGCAGTGTGGTATTACTGGATAAGTAATGGTTCCTCAATCCTGTGAGATAACTGGAGATCAGAGACCTAAATGACAATCAAAATACAACCACACTAAACACATTGATATGCACATATTACATAGACCAAGAAACAAGGTGTCATCACTCCCCCCTACTCCCTCTATTCCTGCAACCCCCTTTTCAATTGTTAACTCTTAAGGTATTGACTCCAAGTTACCCAACCCTATGATTACTAGATTCTATTTCAAGATATGGGAAATCTCTGGGTACAAAAGATTACTCTTAACCACGAAAGTTTCAACTAGATATATTTATGTAGAGCTATTTAGTTATAAATAGTAAGCCAAACCAGAGGCTTGAAAGAGGCAGTTTATTTACAAATGTTAACCACAGTTTGTATGTTGATGATCTATGGTTAGATTTATGATAGCACTACTCATGGGTAGACGGCAGCATATTGGTAAAATGTTAAGGTGACCATTCAACAATACAAAGTGTTTACGCTTATACAAACTAACTATCTGTAACCTGTATGTCATTATATACATGTAACGCAGTATTTCCCAACTCAGAGGACAATTGAAGAAAAGATAATTCATGTTACTTTATTTTATTTATGTATTCTTGTTCTTCGAAAGCTATAAAACAATAAAAATTACTTAAACATAAAGGGACAGTCAAGTCCAAAAAAACCTTTCATTTTTCAAATAGGGCATGTCATTTTAAACAACTTTCCAATTTACTTTTATCAACAATTTTGCTTTGTTCTCTTGGTATTCTAGTTGAAAGCAAACCTAGGAAGGCACATATGATAATTTCTAAGCCCTTGAAGGCCGCCTCTATTTTATTTACTTTTCACAGCAGGGGAGAGCAAGCTCATGTAGGCCATATAGATAGCATTGTGATCACGCCCGTGGCTAGTGGCAGACACTGCACTAATTGGCTAAAATGCAAGTCAATAGATAATAACTAAAAGTCATGTGATTAGGGGCGGTCAGAAGATGCTTAGATACAAGTTAGTCACAGAAGTAAAAAGTGTATTAATATAACAGTTGAAGAAGAATAGAGAGAGGGCGCCACAATAGCGTGATATCGTCTGGAATGCAGGTACAGATAAAAGTAGGTATTATGCTTACCAGATGGTGTGGCACTGTACTATGACCAGTGCAAGAGAGCAGGCTTGTAGGTTGAGAAACGCGTCATAAAGTATTAAAAGTCATTTTTATTTGAAGTTGTCTGTGTTGTGGTTCATACATACCAACTGAACAACACACATAAGATTACTCCTTTGCAGCACCTGAAGTCCAGACAACAGGAGATAAACACCAAGTTGCAACTAGGACAAGTGCCTTTGGAGCCTGGCTAGTCTGCTCTCTTGCACTGGTCATAGTACAGTGCCACACCATCTGGTAAGCATAATACCTACTTTTATCTGTACCTGCATTCCAGACGATATCACACTATTGTGGCGCCCTCTCTCTATTCTTCTTCAACAGTTGTTCCACACTCTCTGGGATTAAGAGGAGCAGCCTGATTCATTATTCCTTTCAAGAGGACATCTTTATTCCCTATTTACCACCACGGTAGACCTGATCTACCTGATCTACTATATCAAAAGTACAATATTTGGTTTTAAATTGTATATTGTTTTCCTTTTCAAACACCAGCGCTCTTTTATATCCCTTTATTGGGATATTTTTACTAATATAACAGTGTTGGTTTTGCAAAACTGGGGAATGGGTAATAAAGGGATTATCTATCTTTTTAAACAACAAAAATTCTGGTGTTGACTGTCCCTTTAAGCAAGAATTACAGAAAATAAAAAAATCTAAGATTACAGAAAATAATAAATAAAATTACAAAATTTTAAATAAATTACATTTAATCCCTATGAAAATAAAAAAGCCCCCCAAAATAAAAACACCCCCTAATCTAATAAACTACCAGTAGCCCTTAAAAGGACTTTTTGCAGGGCATTGCCCCAAGATAATCAGCTCTTTTGCAAAAAAATACACACAGCCCCCCCTACCAGTAAACCCCCCCAACCACCAACCCCTCCCAAAAAAAAACTAACACTAAAAATGCTAAACTACCCATTGCCCTGAAAAGGGCATTGGTTGGGTATTGGCCTTAAAAGGGCATTCAGCTCTTTTGCTGCCCACCCTATCTAAATAAAATAAATACCCTCAAAACCCCTTAAAAAACCCTAAGTCTAACCCCCAAGTGGTCCTCATCTGTCCTGAAGTTCAGTGGAGAAGGTCCTGTTCCAGGCGGTGAAGTGTTCTTCCAAGCGGCGACCTCTTCTTTCTTCTTCCAGGAACCAGCCGGCGTGGTGCGGAGGGCGGAGTTGAAGACCGGCGACTCTGGGACTGAAGACCAGTGACTCTGGAACTGAAGACCGGCGACCGCGGAGCCATTGAGCGTGGAGGATCCTCTTCATACGATCTCCGCCATACACTGAATAGGAATTCAAGGTACACGATTAAAAATGGCATCCCTTGAATTTCTATTGGCTGAATTGAGCCTTCAAATTCAAATCAGCCAATCAGATGAGAGCTACTGAAATCCTATTGGCTGTTCAAATCAACATCAGCCAATAGGATTTAGGGGTTTTACGTGTCAGGCTTATTTTTGGGAGGCGTGTTATACTTTTACGGGAGATTTGTTATTTTCTTTACTTTTCATAGGGCCGGCAGTTTCTAAAGTGCCGTAAGTCACTGGCGACTCAAGAAATTTGTATTTACGCTCATTTCTGGACATCGCTAGTTTATCAGACTTACGGCACTTTATGAACTGCTGGCGGGGTTTATGTAATACCCCAATGTGCGAGGTGAAATTACGGACGGCACAGGTTCCCACGCTTGTGCTGAAACCTGCGCCGTATATTTGATCGCTTCCCATATCAGCAAACCAGGATATAAGCCATAAGGCCCTCCTGGCAAGTGTTGCAAAAGACATGCTTTTGACATTAATCTTCATGATATCGAACACTGCATCACAAATAAAGGAATTGATACTCTGAAGTAAACCCAATATATTAGAACTAACAGGGTCATCAGAAAGCTTTTCTGAAAGACTAGAGAACCAATAGGTAAAAGCAGCAGCCACATCAGTAAAATAAATATCTGGTCTGATAATATAATCAGTATGTAAAAAGGCAGTTATGAAAAGATTTGAGTTTTCAGTCTAAAGGTTCTTTAAAAGTAGTACTCTCTACCAAAGGAATAGTAGTACATATAGCTAGAGTGGAAATAACCCCATCCACCTAGGAAACTGTTTCACATAACTCTAGATTTGCCTAGGGAAAGATATAATTTTAAAAATCTTGCAGAAGAATTAAAAGACACACCTGGCTAAGACCATTCTCTAGCAATCATGACAGTGATAATATCAGACACAGGGAAAAAACCTTAGGAAGATTAACAACAATCCGAAAAAAACTAAATTTAAACAATTACAATGTTTATCATCAGAAGCTTTAGGATCTGTAACCCCTAAAGTAATTTTTTAAAAACTCAACTTTAAACTAAAAAGAGGAAATATCAGGTTCAGCTTCAGATAAAGGGGCCTATCTATCAAGCTCCGAATGGAGCTTGATGCCCCGTGTTTCTGGTGATCCTGCATTATGAAGCAGTGGTCACAAAGACCGCTGCTCCATAACCTGTCCGCCTGGTCTGAGCAGGTGGACAGACATCGCCGGAATTCAACCCAATCGAGTACGATTGGGTTGATTCATACCCCCCTGCTGGCGGCTGATTGTCCGCGAGTCTGCAGGGGGTGGCGTTGCACCAGCAGCTCTTGTGAACTGCTGGTGCAATGTTGACTACGGAGAGCGTATTGCTATACATATTCAGCGAAGTCTGGTGGACCTGATCCGCACTGTCGGAACAGGTCCGCCAGACTTTGGTAAATAGAGGCCAAGGAATCCTCCTCAGAGGAGAGTTCGCCATCTGAAGATACACCAGTATCCCTGAGCTCAGGGAACAAAGTACTTGTATAAGGTAAAATCTGAATTGATCTTTTACATTTATTTGAAGGCGGGAGAGCATATAAAACCTCAAATACTGCATTCTTGATAAAAGTTTTCATGGTAGTAGGTACCACCTCGACATTAACCTGTAATGAGCAAACAGTAGGTGGATTAGTACACAAATAAACAGCATTAGATAAGTCTGTATGTTTAACAAATCTAAACATGCACCACTTAAATTAGCTGAATAGAGATCAGCAGAATTTATGGAATATGAGTATAATGTAGATATATAAAGAGAGGCAGAAGACACGTCCCTGTAACCGATAACAGAGGGTTGATGAAGGATTACCCATAAGGAGAGACCATTGTATCATAAACCATACCCCAAATACATCCCTCTGACAAGCACTGTACTCTGTGGGAAACCGGGCAACATAAACTGAAAAACACCTTTCTCTGAAGAACACCTTTCTCTGAAGAACAATCAGCCAATAGAGTTGACCTCACATTCTATTGGCTGATCCAATCAGCCAATCGGATTGAACTTCAATCCAATTGGCTGATTAAATCAACCAATCAATTTTTTCCTACCTTAATTCCAATTGGCTGATAGAATCCTATCAGCCAATCGGAATTCGAGCGACGCCATCTTGGATGACGTCATTTAAAGGAATATTCATTTGTCGTTAGTTTCGGCCTAGAAGGATGTTCCGCACCGGAGGTCTCCAAGATGGAGCCGTTCCTGGTCGGATGGATGAAGATAGAATATGCCGCTTGGATGAAGCCTTCTCCCGATCCCGATGTCCTCTTCTGCCCAGATAGGATGAAGACTTCTGCCGGTTTGGATGTCCTCTTCTGCCCCATCGGATGACAATTGGTGCCCGGCTGGGTGAAGATGGCTCAAGGTAGGGTGATCTTCAATGGAGTAGTGTTAGGTTTTTTTAAGGGGGTATTGGGTGGGTTTTAGAGTAGGGGTGTGTGGGTGGTGGGTTGTAATGTTGGGGGGTATTGTATTCTTTTTTTTACAGGTAAAAGAGCTTATTACTTTGGGGCAATGCCCCGCAAAAGGCTCTTTTAAGGGTTATTTGGTAGGGCATTTTATTATTTTGGAGGGCTTTTTATTTTATTAGGGGGCTTAGATTAGGTGTAATTAGTTTAAACTTCTTGTATTTTTTTTTATTTTCTGTTATTTAGTGGGGTTTTTTCATAATTTAGTTTATTGAATTTAATTGTAATTAATTGTAGGTAGTGTAGTGTTAGGTGTAATTGTAATTTAGGATTTATTTTACAGGTAATTTTGTACTTATTTTAGCTAGTTATTAAATAGTTAATAACTATTTAATAACTATTGTACCTAGTTAAAATAAATACAAAGTTGCCAGTAAAATTAAAATAAATCATAAGCTAGCTACAATGTAACTATTAGTTATATAGTAGCTATCTTATGGTTTATTTTACAGGTAAGTATTTAGTTTTAAATAGGAATAATTTATTTAATTGTAGTTATTTTATTTAGATGTATTTAAATTATATTTAAATTAGGGGGTGTTAGGGTTAGACTTAGGTTTAGGGGTTAATAACTTTATTATAGTGGCGGCGACATTGGCGGCAGAAGATTAGGGGTTAATTAATTTAATATAGTTGTGGCAACGTTGGGAGGGGCAAATTAGGGGTTAATAACTATAATGTAGGTGGCGGCGGTGTTGGGGGCAGCAGATTAGGGGTTTTTAACTATAATGTAGGTGATTAGGGGTTAATAGTATAATGCAGGTGGCGACGATGTCGGGGCGGCAGATTAGGGGTTAATAAGTGTAAGATTAGGGTTGTTTAGACTCGGTGTTCATGTTAGGGTGTTAGGTGTAGACATATTTTTTATTTAGCTCAGCCCCATTGTTTCCTATGGGGAAATCGTGCACAAGCACGTTTAGCCAGCTTACCATTACCGTAAGCAACGCTGGTATTGAGGTGAAATGGGGAGCTAAATTTTTCTCTACGCTCACCTTTGTGCGGCTAACGCCAGGTTTAAAAAAACCTGTAATACCAGCGTTGGCTTAAGGTAGCGTTAGAAATAAAAGCCTTGTTAGCCCTGCACCCCCTGTTACCACAAAACTCGTAAAAAAAAATTTATTCACAGAACATAACCCATTTAATAATAATGTTATTATTCATAGAGGGTTTTTTGTTTTTTCCCAAAAAAGCTAATCCACAGTATTAGCAGAGGCATAGCTAGTGGGGTGTCAGAGGTTTAGATTGAGACCAGCCTTGCACTTTTAGTGGGCTCATCTGTCCTTGCAATCATTAATGGTTTCCCTAGTGGGGACTAGTGAAGCCAAGGCATTATAAAAGTGTAAGACAAGTGTATGGTGAGTGGGCTTTAAAGATAGCCATTACATTGTGGCCTAAACATAAAACACCTGCCACCATATATCTGGTAGGCCCAACTAAGGTGAATGAACCTGGTAATATATCCTGGTCTCGCTTGTTGTCTAATCGAGAGGACTTAGAGCCCTACCTTTTTCATTAAAAGGGAACATCAAACTGCATATACCAGCAATGGACCCTTAAAGGTAAGAAATAGATTGGTCTACAGATTGGACTACAGCAGTAATTTAACCCCTTGATTGCCTTGATATGTTCTAATCACTCAATGATTAAGTATTTGCTGTTTGGATGTTGCATTCAATCAAAATGTGTTGCCCATGTGTGTTGGACAAGCAAGGGTATGGCCGGGCTGGGGCGGATGCGCCATGAGAGTCGAGATAAAGAGCTCTAAAGAGGGGGGGATAGAGAGAGCAGAAGAGGGGGGATAAAGAGAGGCAGGAGAGACAGCAAAAGAGAGGGGGGAGAGACAGCAAAAGAGGGGCATAGAGAGAGCAAAAGAGAGACAGCAAAAGAGAGGGGGGAGAGAGAGCAAAAAGAGTGGGGAAGAGAGAGAGCAAAAGAGGGGGAGAGAGAGCTCAAAAGAGAGGGGGAGAGAGCACAAATGAGGGGGAGAGAGAGCTCAAAAGAGAGGGGGAGAGAGAGCAAAAGAGGGGGAGAGAGAGAGCAAAAGAGAGGGGGGAGAGAGAGAGAGCAAAAAAGAGGGGGAGAGAGAGAGCAAAAGAGAGGGGGGAGAGAGAGCGCAAAAGAGGGGGGAGAGAGCGCAAAAGAGGGGGGAGAGAGTGCAAAAGAAGGGGGAGAGAGTGCAAAAGAGAGGGGTAGAGAGTGCAAAAGAGGGGGGAGAGAGTGCAAAAGAGGGGGGGAGAGCAAAAGAGAGGGGAAAAGAGCGCAAAAGAGAGGGAAAAGAGTGCAAAAGAGAGGGGGAGAGCGCAAAAGAGTGGGGAGAGAGCGCAAAAGAGGGGGGAGAGAGCGCAAAAGAGGGGGTGGGAGAGAAAAAGAGGGGGAGAGAGAGCAAAAGAGGGGGAGAGAGAGAGAGAGCAAAAGAGGGGGGAGAGAGCAGAAGAGGGGCAGGGAAGAGAGAGCACAAAAGAGAGGGGAGAGAGTGAGGAGCAAGGGTTGGAACCGTGGTACTTAAAAAAATTGGCCCGTGTACACAAGCTTTAGGACTAGTATTTAAATATTTTCCCTGTGCACACCTATTTTGGGAAGACTTCTGTTTGTGAAATTGAAGAATATATCTTACCGAACATTTCATTCTACCTACAATGTGCTGGTATTTGAGTGTCATACATTATTCATTTGTTAAAAATCCTCTGAGCTACAATATACCAAGGTGGTTAGTACCATTAATTTCTTCAAATGGACATTCCCAGCTTGAAGACCACATATTTATCTTCTGTGTGATATTTCAAAACTCTTAAGATAGCAGCTTGACCTTAAAAATCTACTAGAAAATGTTGCTTCTGGTAACTATTGCTCCAATCACTTTCGTCTCATCATACTGAAGCTATCTCGTCTAACAATCTATATCACTGAAATTGTAATTCACATTGACATTATCTGTTCAAAAGAATCACTGGTATCAAATCATCTAGTGGGATTAGAGAATAGCTGGTAAGAATGTGTAACAGGAAATCAAGAACTGTTTGTACATGTGACATATGAACACTTGATTTTTTCTTTAGCAAGTTGCTTGATAAAAATGCACAATATGACATCTAAAATCTCTTTAAAAATTTATCAAAATACAAAATGTGTATTCTAATGTGGATTTGTAACTTCATATAAATAACCTAATTTAAATGCATCTCACAAGTTATTAAATCAGATCATTATATATTTCATTCTGTTAAGAACTGTTGTTCATTGTGCACATGCTATTTTTTTTATCACACGTGTAATAATTTTATCTAAAGAGCAGTACATCCCTTTTTTTTTTTTTGCAATTCTTATTATTCAAGGATCTCAGGTACAAGACAAGAGCAAATATTGATACAAGACAGAGAGTTATTGCAATGCATAAAACAGTAAATCTGCCAAACATACAATGTAATAAAATACAATATGCATATACAGTTTTACTTAAAACAGAAAGCTGACATAAGTATGGGCTATACCCTTATCAGTGTGTGGAAACAAAAATGCTATAAGTTAGGGTAGCATTTTTAGCATGAAAAGCAAATTAAAATACAGGAATATTCTATATTGAAATCACCTGAGCTCCTTAATTTTCCATTAAAACAAACAAACAAGAGAAACAAACACATAAAAAATAAAACAGAAATAAGAAAAAGGAGAACAACCAAATCCAAACTATCTGCTAGATTACGAGTCTTGCGTTAGCCTTAAAAAGCAGCGTTGAGAGGTCCCAAGGCTGCTTTTTAACGCCCGCTGGTATTACGAGTCTGGCAGGTACAGGTGTACCGCTCACTTTTTTCCAAGACTCGAGCATACCGCAAATCCACTTACGTAAATTGCGTATCCTATCTTTTCAATGGGACTTGCATAACGCCGGTATTATGAGTCTTGGAAAAAGTGAGCAGTACACCCTCTCCTGTTAGGACTCCTACCGCATTTAAAAGTCAGTATTTAACTAAAGTGCTAAAAAATACACTAACACCCATAAACTACCTATTAACCCCTAAACCGAGACCCCCCACATCGCAAACACTTAAATACATTTTTTAACCCCTAATCTGCCGACCGGACATCGCCGCCACTTCAATAAATATATTAACCCCTAAACCGCCTCACTCCCGCCTCGCAAACATTATTTACATTTTATTTACCCCTAATCTGCCGCCCCCAACGTCGCCGCAACTATATTAAAGTTATTAACCCCTAAACCTAAGTCTAACCCAACCCTAACACCCCCCTAACTTAAATATAATTTAAAATAATCTAAATAAAATAACTACAATTAACTAAATTATTCCTATTTAAAACTAAATACCTATAAAATAAACCCTAAGATAGCTACAATATAACTAATAGTTACATTTGTATCTAGCTTAGGGTTTATATTTATTTTACATGCAACTTTGTATTTATTTTAACTAGGTACAATAGTTATTAAATAGTTATTAACTATTTAATAACTACCTAGCTAAAATAAATACAAAAGTACCTGTAAAATAAAACCTAACCTAAGTTACAATTACACCTAACACTACACTATAATTAAATAAATTATCTAAATTAAATACAATTAACTAAATTAAATACAACTATTTAATAATGTCCTAGTTAAAATAAATACAAATATACCTGTAAAATAAAACCTAACCTAATTAACAATTACACCTAACACTACACTATCCTTAAATAAATTAACTAAATTAACTACAATTAATTACAATTAAATTAAATAAACTAAAGTACGAAAAAAAAAAAACTAAATTACAGAAAATAATAAAATAATTACAAGTTTTTTAAACTAATTACACCTAATCTAATCCCCCTAATAAAATAAAAATCCCCCCAAAATAAAAAAAATCCCTATCCTATACTAAATTACAAATAGCCCTTAAAAGGGACTTTTACGGGGCATTGTCCCAAAATAATCAGCTCTTTTACCTATAAAAAAAACAATACCCCCCCAACGTTAAAACCCACCACCCACACACCCAACCCTACTCTAAAACCCACCCAATTCCCCCTTAATAAAACCTAACACTAACCTCTTGAGGATCACCCTACCTTGAGACATCTTCACCCAACCGGGCAGAAGTGGTCCTCCAGACGATCCGAAGTCTTCACCCTATCCAGGCAGAATAGGTCCTCCAGACGGGCAGAAGTCTTCATCCAGCCAATAGAATGCAAGCTCAATCCTATCGGCTGGTTGGATCAGCCAATAGGATTTTTTCTACCTTAATTCCGATTGGCTGATAGAATTCTATCAGCCAATCAGAATTGAAGGGATGCCATTTTGGATGACGTCACTTAAAGGTACCGTCATTTAGTGTTAGTCGTTGGAAGGAAGAGGATGCTCTGCGTCGGATGTCTTGAAGATGGACCCGCTCCGGATGGATAAAGATAGAAGATGCCGGCTGGATGAAGACTTCTGCCCGTCTGGAGGACCTCTTCTGCCCAGATAGGATGAAGACTTTGGACCGTCTGGAGAACCACTTCTGCCCGGTTGGGTGAAGACGTCTCAAGGTAGGGTGATCTTCAAGGGGTTAGTGTTAGATTTTATTAAGGGGGATTGGTTGGGTTTTAGAGTAGGGTTTGGTGTGTGGGTGGTGGGTTTTAATGTTGGGGGATATTGTATTTTTTTTTTACAGGTAAAAGAGCTGATTACTTTGGGGCAATGCCCCGCAAAAGGCCCTTTTAAGGGCTATTTGTAATTTCGTATAGGGTAGGGATTTTTATTATTTTTGGGGGGCTTTTTTATTTTATTAGGGGGATTAGATTAGGTGTAATTAGTTTAAAAAACTTGTAATTATTTTATTATTTTCTGTAATTTAATGTTTTTTTGTACTTTAGTTTATTTAACTTAATTGTAGTTAATTTAGTTAATTTATTTACTGATAGTGTAGTGTTAGGTGTAATTGTAACTTAGGTTAGGTTTTATTTTACAGGTACTTTTGTATTTATTTTAGCTAGGTAGTTATCAAATAGTTAATAACTATTTAATAACTATTCTACCAAGTTAAAATAAATACGAACTTGCCTGTAAAATAAAAATAACTATTAGTTATATTGTAGCTAGCTTAGGGTTTATTTTATAGGTAAGTATTTACTTTTAAATAGGAATAATTTAGTTAATTGTAGTAATTTTATTTAGATTATTTAAAATTATATTTAAATTAGGGGGTGTTAGGGTTAGGGTTAGACTTAGGTTTAGGGGTTAATATATTTATTATAGTGGCGGCGACGTTGTGGGCGGCAGATTAGGGGTTAATAAATGTAGTTAGGTTGCAGCGACATTGGGGGTGGCAGATTAGGGGTTAATAAATATAATGTAGGGTTCGGTGATGTTGGGGGCATCAGATTAGGGGTTCATAAGTATAATGTAGGTGGCGGCGGTGTCCGGAGCAGCAGATTAAGGGTTAATATTATTATGCAGGTGTCGGCGATGTTGGGGGCAGCAGATTAGGGGTTAATAAGTGTAAGATTAGGGGTGTTTAGACTCGGGGTTCATGTTAGGGTGTTAGGGGTAGACATAACTTTTATTTTCCCATAGGAATCAATGGGGCTGCGTTAGGAGCTGAACGCTGCTTTTTTGCAGGTGTTAGGTTTTTTTCAGCAGGCTCTCCCCCATTGAATCGTATGGGGAAATCGCGCACGAGCACGTTTTGCCAGCTCACCGCTACCGTAAGCAGCGCTGAGATGTGGAGCTAAATTTTGCTCTACGCTCACTTTTTTGTGGCTAACGCCGGGTTTAAAAAAACCTTTAATACCAGCGTTGTTTGTAGGTGAGCAGTGAGACAAAACTGCGCATTAGCACCGCACCCCTGTTACCGCAAAACTCGTAATCTAGGTGTATGTTAATTAGCCCCTTTGTGTGATAGAAGTGTGATAGAGAAATACAGTTAGTCTGAAGCTTAATGCGACACTGAACCCAAATTTTATTCTTTTGTGATTCAGATAGAGCATGCAATTTTAAGCAACTTTCTAATTTACTCCTATTAGCAAATGTTCTTCATTCTCTTGGTATCTTTATTTGAAAAGCAAGAATGTAAATTTAAATTCAGGCCCATTTTGGTAAACAACCTGAGTTGTTCTTGCTGATTGGTGGATAAATTGATCCATCAATAATAAAGTGCTGTCCAAGGTACTGAACTTTCTTTTTCAAATAAAGATAGCAAGAGAACAAAGAAAAATTGATATTAAGAGTAAATTAGAAAGTTGCTTAAAATTGCATGCTCTATCTGAATTACAAAATAAAGAAATTGGGTTCAGTTTCCCTTTAAGGTTCTATCTTGCATTTAAACAATGAAAAAAAAAAGAATATACTGAGGGTTAAAATAGCATGTATAGCAGTCTCCAATAGTTAATGCATATTTCCAAATAAATATTTATAGAGGCATCATAACAATCTATTAGCAAGATATATTATAGAAGAATGAGGTGATGGGCAATTTTATTAAAACAACTTATCTATAGAATAAAGTGATAAGATCTATGTTATCAGTAGGGGTCATCAGAATACTACCATATGATACCAACAGTGAACATGGCCGCAGGTATATAACTAAAATTATAGCTGCCACAGTAGGTTTTTCAGGTACTCCAAGAGAAACCAGACAAACACCAGGGCTAAAGAGGTACAAGAGTATTGCTGCAAATTGATATAGTTAAGGCCCACTGCGATAAGTAGATATTTGAACAGGTAGGGCTACTTTAGAATAGTGATATGAATGTTCAGCCAGATCAAACCAGGATATATTAGGAATTATCAAGCATTTTTCAGTGGGAGCAAGTAGAAATGGTTTGATTCATAGCATCTATTTATCAAGCCGTCAGCCGCAAATACGCTGGAATTCCACAGTGTAATTGTGGCAAGCCTGATTCCCCTTAGTTATCAAAGCCTACAGACCGGCAAAAGTACAATTTTGTGACGCAACATACGATCCGCCGGTCTCAGTCCGACACAGATCGATGCTTACGTCACTACAGATGTTCCGAATGCAAATTCGGCACTATCTGACTACTTTTGCTAGTTATCAAATTTCTACCAGGTACGCTCGGCACTATTCCGGCCCAGCATACCTGGTTTTCAATCCACCCCCCTGGAGATGACGGATGCCATAGGAATCAATGGGAGTCTGAAAGCGGCGAAAGCTCATATTTGCTGCTGCCCGATATCCCATTGATTCCTATGGTAATGTTTGCACCTAACACCCTAACATGTACCCCGAGTCTAAACACCCCTAATCTGCCGCCCCCTACACCGCCGCCACCTAAATTATGTTATTAACCCCTAATCTGCTGCCCCGACACCGCTGCCACCTACATTATACTTATTAACCCCTAATCTGCCCCCCCTACACCGCTGCCACCTACATTATGTTATTAACCCCTAATCTGCCCCCCCTACACCGACACAACCTACATTATGTTATTAACCCCTAATCTGCCCCCCTACACTGCCACCACCTACATTATGTTATTAACCCCTAATCTGCCCCCCTACACCGCCGCCACCTACATAAGACTTATTAACCCCTAATCTGCCGTCCCCAACATCGCTGCCACTATATTAAATTTATTAACCCCTAAACCTAACCCTAACACCCCTAACTTAAATCTAATTTAAATAAATATAAATAAAATTACTATCATTAACTACATTATCCCTATTTAAAACTAAATACTTACCTATAAAAATATATAAAAATACTAATAGTTAAATTGTAGCTAGCTTAGGGTTTATTTTTATTTTACAGGCAAGTTTGTATTTATTTTAACTAGGTAGACTAGTTATTAAACAGTTATTAACTATTTAATAACTACCTAGCTAAAATAAATACAAAAGTACCTGTAAAATAAAACCTAACCTAAGTTACAATTACACCTAACACTACACTATAATTAAATAAATTATCTAAATTAGATACAATTAACTAAATTAAATACAATAACCTAAATTAAATTAAATTATCTAAAGTACAAAACCCCCCCCACTAAATTACAGAAAATAATAAACAAATTACAGAAATTTAAACTAATTACACCTAATATAAGGGCCCTATCAAAATAAAAAAGCCCCCCCAAAATAAAAAAAAACCCTAGCCGAAACTAAACCACCAATAGCCCTTAAAATGGCCTTTTGTGGGGCATTGCCCCAAAGTAATCAGCTCTTTTACCTGTAAAAAAAATACAAACAACCCCCCAACAGTAAAACCCACCACCCACACAACCAACCCCCCCAAAAAAATACTAACTAAAAAAACCTAAGCTCCCCATTGCCCTGAAAAGGGCATTTGGCTGGGCATTGCCCTTAAAAGGGCAGTTAGCTCTTTTGCAGCCCAAAGCCCTAACCTAAAAATAAAACCCACCCAATACACCCTTAAAAAACCTAACACTGACCCCCTGAAGATCGACTTACCGGGAGATGTCTTCATCCAAGCGGCTCCATCTTCAAGACATCCGACGCGGAGCATCCACTTCGGCCGACGACTACCGGGTGAGTGAAGATTCCTTTAAGTGACGTCATCCAAGATGGCGTCCCTTAAATTCCGATTGACTGATAGAATTCTATCAGCCAATCGGAATCTAAGGTAGAAAAAATCCTATTGGCTGATGCAATCAGCCAATAGGATTGAACTTCAATCCTATTGGCTGATTGGAACAGCCAATAGGATTGAGCTCGCATTCTATTGGCTGTTCCAATCAGCCAATAGGATTGAAGTTCAATCTTATTGGCTGATTGCATCAGCCAATAGGATTTTTTCTACCTTAATTTCGGTTGGCTGATAAATCCTATCAGCCAATCGGAATCTAAGGGACTCCATCTTGGATGACATCACTTAAAGGAACCTTCATTCGTCGGGTAGTCATTGGCCGAAGAGGTTGCTTCGCATTGGATGTCTTGAAGATGGAGCCGCTCCGCATTGGATGAATGAAGATAGAAGATGCCGTCTGGATGAAGACTTCTGCCCGTCTGGAGGACCACTTCTGCCCAGCTTGGAAGAAGACTTCTGCCCATCTGGAGGACCACTTCTGCCCGGCTTGGATGAAGACGTCTCCCGGTAAGTAGATCTTCAGGGGGTTAGTGTTATGTTTTTTTAAGGGTGTATTAGTGGGTTTTATTTTTAGGTTAGGGCTTTGGGCTGCAAAAGAGCTAACTGCCCTTTTAAGGGCACTGCCCATCCAAATGCCCTTTTCAGGGCAATGGGGAGCTTAGGTTTTTTTAGTTAGTATTTTTTTGAGGGTTTTTTTTTGTGTGGATAGTGGGTTTTATTGTTGGGGGGTTGTTTGTTTGTTTTTTAAAGGTAAAAGAGCAGATTACTTTGGGGCAATGCCCCACAAAAGGCCCTTTTAAGGTCTATTGGTAGTTTAGTTTAGGCTAGGGTTTTTTATTTTGGGGGGCTTTTTTTATATTGATAGGGCTATTAGATTAGGTGTAATTAGTTTAAATTTCTGTAATTTGTTTATTATTTTCTGTAATTTAGTGTTTTTTTGTACTTTAGATAATTTAATTTATTTTAGGTTATTGCATTAAATTTAGTTAATTGTATTTAATTTAGATTATTTATTTATAGTGTAGTGTTAGGTGTAATTGTAACTTAGGTTAGGTTTTATTTTACAGGTACTTTTGTATTAATTTTAGCTAGGTAGTTATTAAATAGTTAATAACGATTTACTAATTATTCTACCTAGTTAAAATAAATACAAACTTGCCTGTAAAATAAAAATAAACCCTAAGATAGATACAATGTAACTATTAGTTATATTGTATCTAGCTTAGGGTTTATTTTATAGGTATTTAGTTTTAAATAGGAATAATGTAGTTAATGAAAGTAATTTTATTTATATTTATTTAAATTAGATTTAAGTTAGGGGGGTGTTAGGGTTAGACTTAGGTTTAGGGGTTAATAAATTTAATATAGTGGTGGTGACATGGGGGATGGCAGATTAGGGGTTAATAAGTGCTATGTAGGTGGCGGCGGTGTAGGGGGCAGATTAGGGGTTAATAACATAATGTAGGTGGCGGCGGTGTAGGGGGCGGCAGATTAGGGGTTAATAAGTATAATGTAGGTGGCGGCAGTGTAGGGAGCGGCAGATTAGGCGTTAATAAGTATAATCTAGGTGGCGGTGGGCTCCGGGAGGGGCGGTTTAGGGGTTAATAACTTTATTTAGCTGCAGCGGGGACCGGGAGCGGTGGTATCGGGGTAAAACAGTATAGTATAGTGTGGGTGTTTAGTGACAGTATACCAATAAATCTGGGAAAAAGTTGAAGAGCAGCAAGATCGATGATTGGTAGTTAACAACAGTCCGCTGCTCATCGCCCCGTACTTGGTGCGCGGCTTTTTGACAGCTTTTTTTGTAACTTTGGAGAACATATTCAGGTCCGTGGCAGCGATTTTAGGCGAGCATATTGGTGCCGTCAAATGCAAGTAAGTTGACGGCTTGATAAGTAGATGCCATAGAGTCCAGTAAGAATTAAGAAGATAATATATGTTAAGTATGCGCTCGTATGAGCCTTTAATTCGTTTTACAAAGTTAAATGAATGGAGTAGAACAGTATACATTCTCAATATAGGGTTCAAATAAAGTGTATAGCAAAAGTTTGGTTTAGAATACACATGAAAATGAAACAAGGTAGGAAATTACATGTAGAACCTTAAAGAGCAATCATAAAATAATATGGCGAATAAATAACAGACACGTTTAGATTTGTCAACAGAACAAAGTTGTCAGAACTATAAGAACAACATTAATCATTACAGCAGAGCTTAGCTGATATTACTATTCAGAATTACATACTATTTTTTAAAGTTTCCACTGATAGTCTCACCTGTATGGAGACATCCTTGTGTAGAAAGGCAACTGCAATAAAGTGTGGTCCTTTTATTTAAGCAGCTTCTTATTCTTGCAAGATGGTGCCTGCATGTGCAGATCCCCTCATAATCTAGCCAATTCCCGTTCGCTCAAGGTATTGTGAAGGAAATGGTATAGAAAAAACATAGCATCAGACAAGGGATGTCCCCCTTGTTTAGGCTGTGTTGCCTCTAGTGGGTTAAGTCCAGATAACTCCCCCCTATTACAGAGTAAAATCAGCAGCTGGGTGATATGACCTCCTGGCTCAACACTGCAGATAGCTGTCTTCTACACGTGGCACCCAGGAGAAGCCTCCGGAGCGAACAAGGGTAGGGCTTTCAGCGGTATCTCCAAGCCTGAGCATTGTAACTGGGCTGCAAACAAACAGTCTAGGTCCCGCTGTGTACTGCAAGATGGCTCTAATCCATCGATCCCACATACTGGCAAGAGTCGATCTTCCACAGGGTAGATTGCTGATCTGTTTTTCAATATTGCAGGGAGTGTGTGTACAGAGTCACAGAGTGTGCTGAATATCCAGGAGTTGTCAATGTCATGATGTTGCGATTCTAATATAGGATAGATTTGCTGGGGATTAACTCAGAAAAACACTGTCGCCCCACGGTTTGTGTTATCTGTATTAGCTTCTCACGACGACTAATTAGATGAGCCAATTTAGGTGCAAATATTGCTAGTAACGCCGTGGCAAGGTCTTTTTCTGTATCCATTGCCTCGTGGGTGGCAGAGACCAGAATAGACATTTTATGTCAAGTAGTCAAAATGCCTTCCGGTGTAGAAGTGATTGAATTCCTTCTATCTACTAAAGGTTCCCAGACACTTATTTGTCAAGGGAGAGGTAGATGGCTATGGTTAGAGAGTTTCTTCAGAGCAGAGGAATTACGCAGCCATCTAGAAGAGCTGCCCACCGGAAGTCAAGTTAAATGCATTTAATAATAACCGACTCAAGCTATAAAATGTTTTCATCAGATATATAATGTTAGCATACTGTGAATTGTGTAATTTATAGAATACAATTTATAGTAATTTATATTCCATACAGCTGGGCTAATTGTTTATATAATAAGTAGAATGCTTGCTAAAAATTTAAAGGGACATACAAATGCAAAAAGAAAATGCTCTAGTGTATTAGAATATTTTATTTTGCATATAACCTGCAAGGGGCTTAAAAATGTTGTTAAAAATAGCTCCAATGCAGCAATGTATTACTGGGGTCTTTTATTTATTTATTCAATACTTTATTTAATAAATGTCAAGGTATGTTCAACAACACAAAAAAAAGACAATGAGCAAACATTGTTTACAATATTTGCCATTACATTTTTGCATAAATATGCAAACATAAGAACCTGTGTTGATAACAACGTCAATAGAAGTATAGATTTTTATAACTGAGTAATAACTTTAGCTTTAGTACACAAAACCAACAAACAACAAAGAGAAGAAAAACAAATACTTCTCACAGATTTACATACCTAAGTTAGTTCCCTTGACATGTATATATAATAACATTAATGCATACAACTATGCATATACCATAATTACGTTAAAAGTAAGAGAGAAAAAAAATATTTCTGCATATCTAAATATTTCATCTAAATAATTAAATTCAAATAATTAAACCCAGCTCCCCTTAGTCTCTTTTTCTCCCTTCTTTCTACATTGGACTTTCCTTTCTTGTCCACTAATAAAGTGGGGTCAGAAATTGTAGATTTGCATTGTTTAGATAGCTATAAATTATTTTTTTTCTATTTCCTCAAGTAATTTTTCAGAGGGGTTGGCCATGTCTATTTGTTCTATAATTGCTTGTGACTATTTTATTTACAAATTCGGAGACACCAGGTTCTTCTCTGTCGTTCCATCGTAAAATGATTATTTGTCTGGCACACATAATTACAGAATTAATAAAATTCTCATTTAGGCCTTTAAACGAAGTTTCATATAAAAAAGATATGTTTTTTCTGAAGCATAACTTTTTCTTTTCGTAATTTATCCAGCCAGAAATTAAGCTTTGACCAGAATGTATTCATTTTTGGACCTTCCCAAAGCATATGAGATGGGTTAGCAAATGGAAGACTACATTTAGGACATGCCTTAAAATCTTTTTTACTCCAATTGGCCATTTTAGCTGGTGTCAAATAATACATATTAATTACAAAGCACAATAATTAAACAGCGCTAGCTGCCAGGGGTGATTCAAAATTGCTATGATATAACAAAATAAACACCAAAAGGATAAATAACAATAAGAATAAGAATAAAGATTAATACTTAATAAAAGCAATACATAAATATATAAAAAAATTCGTTTAACTTGTGTTGATTAGGAATCACTAATTATTATTAAACAAATTCCTAAAGATAAGACAAGGAGCAAAGAAACACACAAAAGGTGCAAATAAGTACAACTATGTAATGATTATTATATACGAGACCTGTTGCTGCAAAAATGACCGAAGGTGTCCTGCGTGCCTCCTGGAGTAAAGTAGAATCCCAAATCTCTGAAACAGATAAGCGCAAACAGACTCAAGTGTAGGTAGATTACAACAAACACACCCCACTCTCTGAATTGTACTTACAAAATTGTAATTTATTCAGGCGGTTTGTTAAAACAACATCTGATCTCCACGGCAGTTAAAACATAAATCTTTGCAAATGAACATGAAAGTTTCTGAGCAAAAAGTGTCCGTTTTGAGTTAGTGTCCGTTGTAGTGACTTCAAATCAAAAAAACGCTTGTATTAGAGAGCGTCAATGTAGAAGCCGGTTACGTCACTGGAACAGAGTACGGATCCTCATGTAGTCCAAAAGCCTCAACGCGTTTCAACCGCCACCGTGCGGTCTTTCTCAAGAGGTAAAAGTTCATGTCCCTTCCCACAGTGCAGGTTATTATATAGCCATCAAGCTTATTTTATTGGATGGAGAAAGGTCTCTTTATATAACTAGCCTGCCTGCTGTGTTTGTTATAGGAAGCAAGCTAAAGTTACGATGCATATTAAATAAGTGGCACATATTATGATAATACGATTAAAAACATAACTATGCTAAAATACTATAAAATGGTATATAAATTATGCTGCAGCAAAATAAATTAATAAACCTAATGATGTCATTACTAAACTACAAGAAACTGGATTTGCACAAGCATATTTTGCCAATTATCGAAAAAATGTTGAAGGATAGTACGAAATAAAAGACAAAAAGAGAACAAAGTTATTATAACAAAAAACTATTAAAAACACAAATATTTTAATTTTATATTTTTATACTATTAAAAACATATATAATAATGTACTGTTAAACATATAATTACAAAATTTTACCGAAAAAATGTAAAATAATAGACCACAAGAAAAACTATCACTAATAAATTCAAAAACCAATGTATTTTCACAAATGTTTTTATAGCCATTAATAGTATGGTGTATATTGTGCATAGATCAAAATCTAAACCAATGTGTAAGGGAACAGCCATTGTATCCTATCTACTCTATAATGATTATTACTATTAACACCCATAAGTTATGCCATTAAAATACATAATAATACTGATTTGAAAACATCTAAATATTATACTACTTAAATGTTATTTGGATACTATTTAAATGCCACTCAAATACCATTTGAATACCATTCAAATACTACCCAAATATTCTGGACATAAAAATATTCATTTTCAAATTCATCAAATCATGTAATTTAAAAAATATAATATAATATATAAAAATACTACTACTAAAAATCTCAAAAATATTTAAAATGTCCAAAATATACATAAAAAATATATCATTAATAAATAAATAAATTATTAATAAATAAATTGATTCATTAATTCTTTGTCACATACATATATAAATATACATACACAAATGTATAAATGAAGGGAGATGTGCACACATATAGATATACATGTGTAAGTAAGTACACCTATCCCAAAAATTCCCTGAAACACTGTACACTAAAGGACCTAATCCTAAACTAAAAGCTATAAATAAGAAAACTATAAATAAGAAAACTTACAAGAAGGCTGCTAAATCTAAATCAACATTGAGACCACCTGGACACAAACAGTTCAACTTCTGTATCCAGAATGTCTCACGTTTACGTAAAGTAAGTAATCTGTTAGGGATGGAGGGGGGAATCCAGTCAATAACCTGTACATTGAGTGTTCGAGGGTCTCCACCATGAGTGTCTCTAAAATGAAGGGGAACACTGTGCTTATCCATCTCATTTATAATATTATTGAGATGTTCTGACACTCTACGTCTGATCTTCCTTTTCGTGCGGCCCACATACATAAGGCCACACCCACACGTTAATAAATATACAACATGAGTAAAATCGCAAGTGCAACGGCATTGAATCTTAAAGTTACGAGATTTATCACTATTTGTGAAATTGGGATCTTTATTTACATGTTTGCACATATTGCAGTTTTGCTTACCACATTTATATGTGCCTTCCTTCAAACTTAACCAATTACTTTTATTCAATGTTGTTTTATCTCCTTTCACTGTTTTTAATTTACTAGGGGCTAACAGATTTCTCAAATTTCTACCCTTCCTAAAGGTGATTAGTGGATGTTCAGATAGTGACGGTGCTAGCATACTATCTGATTTTAGTATGCCCCAATGTTTCCTAAAGGCCTCCTTGACAATCATATGGCCTTCATTATAAGTAGTTATGAATCTGATGGAATCCTGATCCTGTGCATTTTGTTTATGGAGTCTACCTGTCGAACTCATGTGATCTGTTCTTAACAGTGAATCCCTAGTACGCCCCGTGGCCTTAATTCTAGATTCATTGATTTTGACGGGATCATATCCTTTAACTAAAAACTTGTTCGCCATGATGTCTGCTTCTTTATTGAAGTCGCTAATAGAGCTACAATTTCTTCTCAATCTAAGAAACTGGCTGTAAGGGATGTTATCTTTCCAAAGGCGTTGATGGGCACTCTTAAAATCAATGAAACTGTTTCTTTCGGTGGGTTTCCTATAGTTGGTAACTGCTGTTTTGTTGTCACTATTTACAAAAAGTCGCAGGTCAAGAAATTCACATCCCTTACAGCCAGTTTCTTAGATTGAGAAGAAATTGTAGCTCTATTAGCGACTTCAATAAAGAAGCAGACATCATGGCGAACAAGTTTTTAGTTAAAGGATATGATCCCGTCAAAATCAATGAATCTAGAATTAAGGCTACGGGGCGTACTAGGGATTCACTGTTAAAAACAGATCACATGAGTTCGACAGGTAGACTCCATAAACAAAATGCACAGGATCAGGATTCCATCAGATTCATAACTACTTATAATGAAGGCCATATGATTGTCAAGGAGGCCTTTAGGAAACATTGGGGCATACTAAAATCAGATAGTATGCTAGCACCGTCACTATCTGAACATCCACTAATCACCTTTAGGAAGGGTAGAAATTTGAGAAATCTGTTAGCCCCTAGTAAATTAAAAACAGTGAAAGGAGATAAAACAACATTGAATAAAAGTAATTGGTTAAGTTTGAAGGAAGGCACATATAAATGTGGTAAGCAAAACTGCAATATGTGCAAACATGTAAATAAAGATCCCAATTTCACAAATAGTGATAAATCTCGTAACTTTAAGATTCAATGCCGTTGCACTTGCGATTTTACTCATGTTGTATATTTATTAACGTGTGGGTGTGGCCTTATGTATGTGGGCCGCACGAAAAGGAAGATCAGACGTAGAGTGTCAGAACATCTCAATAATATTATAAATGAGATGGATAAGCACAGTGTTCCCCTTCATTTTAGAGACACTCATGGTGGAGACCCTCGAACACTCAATGTACAGGTTATTGACTGGATTCCCCCCCTCCATCCCTAACAGATTACTTACTTTACGTAAACGTGAGACATTCTGGATACAGAAGTTGAACTGTTTGTGTCCAGGTGGTCTCAATGTTGATTTAGATTTAGCAGCCTTCTTGTAAGTTTTCTTATTTATAGTTTTCTTATTTATAGCTTTTAGTTTAGGATTAGGTCCTTTAGTGTACAGTGTTTCAGGGAATTTTTGGGATAGGTGTACTTACTTACACATGTATATCTATATGTGTGCACATCTCCCTTCATTTATACATTTGTGTATGTATATTTATATATGTATGTGACAAAGAATTAATGAATCAAGTTATTTATTAATAATTTATTTATTTATTAATGATATATTTTTTATGTATATTTTGGACATTTTAAATATTTTTGAGATTTTTAGTAGTAGTATTTTTATATATTATATTATATTTTTTAAATTACATGATTTGATGAATTTGAACATGAATATTTTTATGTCCAGAATATTTGGGTAGTATTTGAATGGTATTCAAATGGTATTTGAGTGGCATTTAAATAGTATCCAAATAACATTTAAGTAGTATAATATTTAGATGTTTTCAAATCAGTATTATTATGTATTTTAATGGCATAACTTATGGGTGTTAATAGTAATAATCATTATAGAGTAGATAGGATACAATGGCTGTTCCCTTACACATTGGTTTAGATTTTGATCTATGCACAATATACACCATACTATTAATGGCTATAAAAACATTTGTGAAAATACATTGGTTTTTGAATTTATTAGTGATAGTTTTTCTTGTGGTCTATTATTTTACATTTTTTCGGTAAAATTTAGTAATTATATGTTTAACAGTACATTATTATATATGTTTTTAATAGTATAAAAATATAAAATTAAAATATTTGTGTTTTTAATAGTTTTTTGTTATAATAACTTTGTTCTCTTTTTGTCTTTTATTTCGTACTATCCTTCAACATTTTTTCGATAATTGGCAAAATATGCTTGTGCAAATCCAGTTTCTTGTAGTTTAGTAATGACATCATTAGGTTTATTAATTTATTTTGCTGCAGCATAATTTATATACCATTTTATAGTATTTTAGCATAGTTATGTTTTTAATCGTATTATCATAATATGTGCCACTTATTTAATATGCATCGTAACTTTAGCTTGCTTCCTATAACAAACACAGCAGGCAGGCTAGTTATATAAAGAGACCTTTCTCCATCCAATAAAATAAGCTTGATGGCTATATAATAACCTGCACTGTGGGAAGGGACATGAACTTTTACCTCTTGAGAAAGACCGCACGGTGGCGGTTGAAACGCGTTGAGGCTTTTGGACTACATGAGGATCCGTACTCTGTTCCAGTGACGTAACCGGCTTCTACATTGACGCTCTCTAATACAAGCGTTTTTTTGATTTGAAGTCACTACAACGGACACTAACTCAAAACGGACACTTTTTGCTCAGAAACTTTCATGTTCATTTGCAAAGATTTATGTTTTAACTGCCGTGGAGATCAGATGTTGTTTTAACAAACCGCCTGAATAAATTACAATTTTGTAAGTACAATTCAGAGAGTGGGGTGTGTTTGTTGTAATCTACCTACACTTGAGTCTGTTTGCGCTTATCTGTTTCAGAGATTTGGGAATACATATTAATTAGCTTGATTTGTGACTAAGGCCATGATACCCACAGCGAGGCTTTCATAGCTCTAGCTAAACTATTTTTAATTATTAATGTATCAACTTCTGGGAGTTCTCTAATCCTACTTTGTAAGCAGCAGTTGTACTAATATGAAACAAAATACTTCCCTTTTAATGTAACAAACCTTGTGTCAAGCAATACTGGGATCTTGCTGAATACAGCCAGTGAACCAAGGACAAGTGTCACTGTCATATATGTTAAGCAGCCAATCACCAACTAGCTTGCAGTAGTGGATTGCTGCTTCTGGGTATACTTTTTCAACAAAGGATATCAAAATAGCAAAGTACCTTTCATAACATAAGTACATTTGAAATCTTTTAAAATTACATTCACTATCTGAATCATGAAAGTTTAATTTTGACTTTTATGTATTTTTAATAATATATTTCACCTGTGTTTCTTTTTCTTATATATTCTGCTTTTTCCAGTTTCCCTCTCTGCATCTTACTTAATCTCACTCTTAGAGGCCTATTTATCAAGTCGTCAAACGCAAATATGATTGAATTCTGCAGCGTAATTGTGGCGAGCTTGATTCGACATATTTATCAAAGCCAACAGACCAGCAAAATTTGAAATTTGTGACGTAACATACGATCCGCTGGTCTCAATCCGACACAGATCGATGCTTATGTCATTATAGATGTTCCGAATACAAATTCGACACTGACAACTTTTGCAAGTTATCAAACTTCTAACAGGTACGCTCGCCACTATTCTGGCCCAGCGTACCTGGCTTTCAATCCGCCACCCTGGAGGCCGCAGATGCCATAGGAATCAATGGGAGTCTGAAAGCAGCGAAAGCTTATGTTCGATGCTGCCAGATATCCCATTGATTTCTATGCTAGAATAAAAGTTATGTTTACACCTAACACCCTAACATAAGCCCTGAGTCTAAACACCCCTAATCTGCGGCCCTGACATCGCCGCCACCTACATAATGTTATTAACACCTATCCCGCTGCTCCCGGACCCCGCCGCAACTAAATAAATATTTTAACCCCTATTCTGCTGCTCCCAGAGCCCACAACAACTCTAATAAAGTTATTAACCCATATCCCGCTGCTCCCAAAGCCCTCCGCAACTAAATAAATGTATTAAACCCTAAACCCCTGGCCTGCAACATCACTACCACTTACTAAACCTATTAACCCCTAAACCGCCAGCCCCCCACATCGCCATAAACTAAATTAAGCTTTTAACCCCTAAACCTAACAACCTGCTAACTTTACATTAAATATTAACTCATCCCTATCTTATAATAAATTTAAAACTTACCTTTAGAATTAAAATGAACTATATTAATTATTATACTAAATTACATTAAACTATATTAAACTATTAATTAACCTACCCTAACTATTAAACTACAATTACATTAAACTACAAATTAAATTAACTATATTATATATTTAAAAACATAACCCTACTCAAGTTATTTAAATCTACAATAAAGAATTACTAAGTTACAAAAAAACAACAACTAAGTTACACAAAATAAAAACAATAAGTTACACAAAATAATAAACACTAAGTTACATAAAATAAATAATTCAAATATTTAAACTAATTAAACCTAATCTAATAGCCCTATCAAAATAAAAAGCCCCCCCCAAATAAAAAAACCCTAGCCTACAATAAACTACCAATGGCCCTTAAAAGGGCCTTTTGTGGGGCATTGCCCCAAAGAAATCAGCTCTTTTACCTGTAAAAAATATACAAACAACCCCCAACAATAAAACCCACCACCCACACAACCAACCCCCCAAATAAAAACCCTATCCAAAAAACCTAAGCTCCCCATTGCCCTGAAAGGGTCATTTGCATGGGCATTGCCCTTAAAAGGGCATTTAGATATTTTTCCGCCCAAAGTCCCTAACCTAAAATTAAAACCCACCAAATAAACCCTTAAAAAAACTAACACTAACTGATGAAGATCCACTTACAGTTTTCGAAGACCGGACATCCATCCTCATCCTCAAGCAGCAGAAGTCCTCAGCGATCCAATCAGCCAATGAAGACTTCTGCCCAGTTGGATGAAGACTTCGGCCCGCTTGGATGAAGACTTCTGCAGGCTTCGCTGAGGACTTCTGCTGCTTGGATGAGGATAGATGTCCGGTCTTCGAAAATTGTAAGTGGATCTTCATCGGTTAGTGTTTTTTAAGGGTTTATTGGGTGGGTTTTAATTTTAGATTAGGGACTTTGGGCTGAAAAAGAGCTAAATTAAACTACTGCACTTTTCAAAGCAATGGGGAGCTTAGGTTTTTTAGATAGGTTTTTATTTGGGGGGTTTGGTTGTGTGGGTGATGGGTTTTATTGTTGGGGGGGTTGTTTGTTTATTTTTTACAGGTAAAAGAGCTGATTTCTTTGGGGCAATGCCCAGCAAAAGGCCCTTTTAAGGGCCATCGGTAGTTTTTTGTAGGCTATGGATTTTTTTATTTTTTTTTTGGGGGGGGGTGTAATTAGTTTAAATATTTGATCATTTATTTTTATTTTGAGTAACTCAGTGTTTATTATTTTGTGTAACTTAGTGTTTATTATTTTGTGTAACTTAGTGTTTTTTTATTTTGTGTAACTTAGTTGTTATTTTTTTGTAACTTAGTAATTCTTTATTGTAGATTTAAATAACTTGAGTAGGGTTAGGTTTTTAAATATATAATATAGTTAATTTAATTTGTAGTTTAATGTAATTTAGTATAATAGTTAGGGTAGGTTAATTAGTAGTTTAACATAGTTTAATGTAATTTTAGTATAATAGTTAGGGTAGGTTAATTAGTAGTTTAATATAGTTTACTGTAATTTTAGTATAATAGTTAGGGTAGGTTAATTAATAGTTTAATATAGTTTAAAGTAATTTAGTATAATAGTTATGGTAGGTTAATTAATAGTTTAATATAGTGTATTTTATTTCTAAAGGTAATTTAGTTTATGGCGATGTAGGGGGCTGGCGGTTTAGGGGCTAATAGGTTTAGTAAGTGGTAGTGATGTGGGAGGCCAGGAGTTTAGGGGTTAATACATTTAGTTAGTTGCGGTGGACTTCAGAAGCGGCAGGATAGGGGTTAACACATTTAGTTCGTTGCGGTGGGCTCTGGGAGCGGAGGAATAGGGGTTAATAACTTTATTAGAGTTGCGGTGGGCTCCGGGAGTGGCGGGATATGGGTTAATAACTTAATTTAGTTGTGGTGGGTTCCAGGAGCGGCGGGATAGGGGTTAAACATTTTAGTATAGTGGCGGTGTTTAGTGACAGGGTATAAATAAAGTTGGGAAAAAGCCAAATAGCAGCGAGATCAAAGACTGTTAGTTAAAGGGCCACTGTAAGTAAATATTTTCTATGCCTGTTACTAACTAACTACCCCAAATACGCTTTTTATCAATAGCATTTCATTAACATATCTCTACCGTATATCAGAAATCTTGTCTGCAAATTTAATTGTTTTCCAAACCCACTCCGTTTGTATCCTTTGCTCTGTACCAATCCGTTTACAATACCTAGGTTTCAAAATGGCGCTTTAAACACAATTTCATTGGTTTAAGTATTTTGAACACACAGTGCTGAAAATAGTGGGCAGGATAATGTGACATCATTGGGGAATAAAAGATATAACTTTTATAACGTTATGAAACTTCATTTTGGAGAAAATATAGGTCAGTAGGTTTTAATTAATGTTTATTAACTTTAATATGTTAGTTGTTTGGCTTAAAAATTATAACAGAAAGTAATCCTTTAACAGTCCGCTTCTCATCGCTCCGTACTTGGTGGGCGGCTTTTTGACAGCCTTTTTTAATAGATAAGGAGAGCGTATTCAGGTCTGCGGCTGCGATTTTAGGCGATGTTAGGCGAGCGTATTTGTTCCGGCAAATGCAGCATAGTTAACGGCTTGATAAATATCCCTCTATATCTCTAACTGCCTCACATTTTACTCTAGGTCTTGCCCAAGTCTAACTTTATAATACTTGTCCTGTTAGTTTCATACTTTACTTCAGTCATTTTCTCTATTTTCTTTCAATTCCACTTTTCCTTTTCTGTTATTAAGAGTCATTTTTCAATCAATAACTATTTATTTCAAAGTCACTATTTCCCGTTATATGTTTCTTTTGTGAATGTTTATTTCTACTACCAAGATGTCCTCCTTTCTAATGAAGCTATTAGAACCCATGGTTCCATTGGATTCATTATAACTGAGATATGGGTCTGGTCAGCACCAAAGAGATATTAGGGCAAATTAAGTAAAACCCACAGCTCTAGAGAGATTATATCATCCAGATCTTATAAACAGCTTAGATATTCATAAGGAAAAGGAGTGTAACCTCACAGGACAAAGTAATGGCCCTCATGCCCATCACATGAATCTCAGAGTTGCAGCTAGACTTTATTCTGAGGGCAAAAAGTGTCACTTCAAATGGTTAAAATGCAGGTAGGCATAATATATAGAAAATATAAATTATGTTTATTCCATGGTGGTGAAGGAGGGTTTTTAAGGGCACTTGGAATTTTTGCCTCCTCCTAGTTGCCAGGAGAGGAATTCCCACAAATGAATGGCTTGTGGACTCTCAGCACCTTTATGAAAGAAAGGCTGTAATGTTCATTTAATATAAATGGCAATAATATTTTTAATTAACCTTGCCAACAGTGAAAAGGTGAGGTTAAAACACTATTTGTTTTTCCAAGTTTTAACACGTTTTTGCATTTCACTTTGATCTTTTTGAGACAGCCCTAAACACACCTAAGAAAGTATTGTTCTGCCTCCTAACCAGCACTGCAAGATATAGTTTAGTTAGGAAATGCTATATGTAGAATTGTAGCTATTTTAGTAATTTTTTCTTTCATCTGTATTTGCAAATACAATATAAAATCACAATATAAAGTGAATTCAATTTGTAATGAAAATCAGAGTTTTTCACTATATAGGGCCAATTACAAATGGAGCACAAAATATCGGTTGCAAAAGCGAGATCTTTTCACTCCACTCGGTAATACCAGTGCACACAAATGCAGAAGAGCGCTCTTCTATAGGCTATGGGGGTAATTGCGCAGGGATGGGCAGCAAAATGAAATATATAAATGAATATATACATATATATTTATGTGTTGATATGCTACTTTGAAGATGGTGGTTCTGCCTATGATGTTCTGACCCCATAAAAGGCTGAGCCATTTTAATGAGATTATGTAAAGAATGTTCTTCAAATTCTGAATTAAATTTGCGTCTAAAGTAAAACCATCATTTTCTACTTATTTTTATACTGAAGAGAGTAAAATAATGAAATCTGGGAAAGTTTATCACTGCATTTAGTGCAATGTATTACTTTTGTATTTAGTGCAATTTATTACTTTTGTATTCAGAGCAAATTTATTAAACATTCTTAAAAATGTAATTAGTCTCATCATGAAAATACATTCATTTACAATTAAAGTGCCATACAACTTGTTGAGATCTGTGCATATCCTAATAGGGCTAATTAAGTAAAAATATTTTGCATTAAAAAAAAAAAATGTTTAAAAATTGCTGGCAAATATTTTAAAATAATTTTCAAAAATAAGCAAAAATAGCCATACTGTCTGGAGCAGTCTACTCCACCCCCTATCAGTGTGTAGACACAGGCATTGTATTTCTACTGAGATCACAGCTTCTAGGCATGCTCCAGCAGATAACCACTGTGCATTTTTTAATTCTACCAAAAGAACAATAGATATAGATACAGCCATAGAAGGAAATGTGTGTGGGGGGGAGAAAGAGTTTTACAATTCAGAAGTTTAAAAGAAAGGGTTAATGTCGAGGCACTGCAGTATAAATTTGCAGGTAAAGTAATTAAAGTACATATTATTATATTTTGTCTCTATCCCAATTTGTTTTATGTCTCTGTTACGTATATCTATTTAATGTATTGCTGGCATTTTCTGTCAGTATATTATATTTCCCAATGGAAGGCGGCTGGTCTCATAAAATCTCACATACAAATATTATATAATTCCAGATTACAAGTGGAGCAGCATTTAATGCTCCTCCTTGCTCACTTACTCCCCTAGAAGTAAAATATTACAAGTTGGAAGTAAAAAGTATTTGCTGGCATGCTAACCCAAAGTGTGTAAAAAGCCAAACTTCTATTTATAAATACATATTTCTACATATGTGTGAAAGTAGAAAACAGTCGCATATTGCAGAGTAAGTTTAAATCACAAAATAAATACTCACTAGCGTTTAAAAACATATAAAGCAAGTTCAATGAAAACAATCCTTCCGGTGTGATTTTTGTATCCTAAGCCAAAACAACCATCTCGTTTGGAATATACCAAGTCTGGATGAAGAGTGCCAGAGACTATTGAGACACTGCCGGCAGGATGATAAGGACTCTACGTACGTTTCGTCTGAGAACGCTCAGACTTTTTCAAGAGTGTAAAATGTATCCCAAAATAGGGCTCAAACTGCCTTTTTAAAAGAGCCTATGTAATTCGAACCTTAAATTCAGTCAATAGCATGTTGTGCATCAGGCACATGACTATGCTAATTGGTTGAATGTGTTGGATGCTTAAAGGTGTACAGCATAGGGTTATTTATCCCAGATGTTATGCAATTAAGGTACCAAAAACCCCCTCAAAGCATTTACATTTGAAAACCTATTAAAAAGCATAAAACAACAACATTAAAAAACACACAGAAAAGCGCCATTTAAAATGTACAAAATAAATAACATAAAATAAGCAATGTAACAAGTGTATATGTGATTACTACAGAATTGATAACCTCCTTATTTGTACGCTCTATGTCATATACAGACGTGATTATAAAAATCTAATAATGTGAACATAACACAAATACATGTATACCAATAAATATTAGTAGCACAATGAAACAAGAGGCTTAATATAGAAGCAACAGCACAAGCCTCTAAATGAGGACACTTTTTAACTAGCCTGGCTGTTGCTTACATAAAAGCCTGTAGATCCAGTTCTATATTCAAACCCTGAGGATGCATGGAGTCAAGCTGGTAAATCCAATATGACTCCCTGCGTCTCAGGGTGAGTAATCTATTCAGATGTCTGTTTGGTGGAATCCAGTCTATAATTTGTATTTTCAGACGATTAGGATCTTTATTGTGCCTTATTCTAAAGTGTTCAGACACGCTGTGGGTAGTTAGACCTGCTTTAATGTTGTTAACATGCTCACTCAGCCTAATTCGTACGTTCCTTTTTGTTCTACCAATGTAGATAAGGTTGCAACTACAGCTGAGGAGATAAACAGCATAATTAGTACCGCAATTACTTTTATACTTCAATGTGAAAGATTTAGATTCATCATGGTTTACAAACGAACTACCTCTTTTGATGAAACTGCACATCCTGCACCTACTAACTCCACATCTGTATGTGCCTGGTGGTTTTTGTTCCAACCATGTTGTTGTAGGTATTTTTTCTTTGCTGATGTTGCGTAGTTTAGTGGGAGCTAGTATATTTTTCAAATCCCTATTTTTTCTAAAGGTCACTAGTGGTTTCTCCTGCAGGGTGGCTCCTAATACAGGGTCTGCTCTTAAAACTCCCCAATGTTTTCTAAGGATGTTTTGGATGTCTTTGCTACCCTGATTATACGTGGTGATGAATCTAGCCTCATTGCTATACATTTTTTCACTTTGAACTAAAATTCTACTCTTGGGTTTCAAAATGTTTTTTCTTTCCATATTTCTAACTCTATCTTTAGCCATCTGTATGACTTTCAAATCATATCCCTTTTCCTTGAACCTTGCATCCAGTAGGGCCTCTTCTTTGTTATAATCTATCTCCCTGGTGCAGTTCCTTTTAATACGTTGGTACTGCCCCAGTGGGATATTTGTTTTCCACCTTGACAAATGACCACTTTAGCAGTTAAAAACCGATTCTTATCTGTAGGTTTACAATAATTTGATACTGCTACCTTTCTATTTTCATCAACAAAAAGCAAAAGGTCTAAAAATTCCACCTGTTGTTTATCTACTTTTGAGGTAAACTTGAGATTGTGATTGTTGTTATTCATGTGGTTCACTAAATCCCCACAGTCAGTCTCTGATCCTCTCCAAATCATGACAATATCGTCAATATACCTATAATATTTGATCAGATTGGTGATGTGGGGATTATTGGCCCATAGGTGTTGTTTCTCAAAATTATGCATGAATAAATTGGCATACGATGGGGCAAATGTGGTCCCCATTGCAGTCCCTTGTACTTGTCGAAAAAACTGCTTTTCAAATGTAAAATAATTGTGGTTTAATATGAATGTATGTATTGGGTACTTGTAAAGCGCGGCTAATCACCCGTAAGGGTCTCAAGGCGCTGCTCATTTTATCGACCTCGGAAGGATGAAAGGCTGAGTCGACCTCGCCGGGAATCGAACCTGCAACCCTTGGGTTGCTACAGAGCTCAGCCACAGTGCCTTAGCATGCTGAGCTATCTGTCCGGCTGTAATGCCCATTATGATAAAATCTAACGCCTAGATTTAGAGTTCTGCTGTAGCCGTCAAAAGCAGCGTTAAGGGCTCCTAACGCGGCTTTTGGCCGCCTGCTGGTATTTAGAGTCAGGCAGGAAAGGGTCTAACGCTCACTTTCAAGCTGCAACTTTTCCATACCGCAGATCCCCTTACGCCAATTGCGTATCCTATCTTTTCAATGGGATCTTCCTAACGCCGGTATTTAGAGTCTTGGCTGAAGTGAGCAGTAGACCCTCTACCGACAAGACTCCAACCGCAGAAAAAAGTCAGTAGTTAAGAGCTTTATGGGCTAACGCTGGTTTATAAAGCTCTTAACTACTGTGCTCTAAAGTACACTAACACCCATAAACTACCTATGTACCCCTAAACCGAGGTCCCTCCACATCGCCGCCACTATAATAAATATTTTTAACCCCTAATCTGCCGACCGCACACCGCCGCCACCTACATTATCCCTATGAACCCCTAATCTGCTGCCCCTAACATCGCCGACACCTACATAATATTTATTAACCCCTAATCTGCCCCCTCCAACGTCGCCGCTACCTAACTACACTTATTAACCCCTAATCTGCCGACTGGACCTCGCCGCTACTCTAATAAATGTATTAACCCCTAAACCACCGCACTCCCGCCTCGCAAACACTATAATAAATTGTATTAACCCCTAATCTGCCCTCCCTAACATCGCCGCCACCTAACTTCAAGTATTAACCCCTAATCTGCCGACTGGACCTCGCCGCTACTATACTAAATGTATTAACCCCTAAAGCTAAGTCTAACCCTAACACCCCCCTAAGTTAAATATAATTTTAATCTAACGAAATAAATTAAATCTTATTAACTAAAGTATTCCTATTTAAAACTAAATACTTACCTGTAAAATAAACCCTAATATAGCAACAATATAACAAATAATTATATTGTAGCTATTTTAGGATTTATATTTATTTTACAGGCAACTTTGTATTTATTTTAACTAGGTACAATAGCTATTAAATAGTTAATAACTATTTAATAGCTACCTAGTTAAAATAATTACAAAATTACCTGTAAAATAAATCCTAACCTAAGTTACAATTAAACCTAACACTACACTAGCAATAAATTAATTCAATAAATTACCTACAATTACCTACAATTAAAAAAAAAAAACTAAAACTAAAACTAAAACTAAACTAAATTACAAAAAAACAAACACTAAATTACAAAAAATTAAAAAAGATTACAAGAATTTTAAGCTAATTACACCTACTCTAAGCCCCCTAATAAAATAACAAAGCCCCCCAAAATAATAAAGGTCCCTACCCTATTCTAAATTAAAAAGTAACCAGCTCTTTTACCAGCCCTTAAAAGGGCTTTTTGCGGGGCATGCCCCAAAATAATCAGCTCTTTTGCCTGTAAAAAAAACCACAATACCACCCCCCAACATTAAAACCCACGACCCACATACCCCTACTGTAACCCAAACCCCCCTTAAATAAACCTAACACATACCCCCCTGAAGACCTCCCTACCTTGAGTCGTCTTTACCCAACCGGGCCGAAGTCTTCATCCGATGGGGCAGAAGAGGACATCCAGACCGGCAGAAGTCTTTATCCTATCCGGGCAGAAGAGGACATCCGGACTGGCAGACATCTTCATCCAAGCGGCATCTTCTATCTTCATCCATCCGACGAGGAGCGGCTCCATTTTCAAGACCTACGGCGTGGAACATCCTCCTTCCCCGACAACTACCCGACGAATGAAGGTTCCTTTAAGTGACGTCATCCAAGATGGCGTCCCTCGAATTCCGATTGGCTTATAGGATTCTATCAGTCAATCGGAATTAAGGTAGGAAAAATCTGATTCAAGTTCAATCCGATTGGCTGATCCAATCAGCCAATCAGATAGAGCTTGCATTCTATTGGCTGATCGGAACATCCGGAAACAGTTGCTTTTCTAATAGGAATATTTACGTATACATCATTGGGGCCAACAGTGACTGTGCAAATTACTATGCCCCCACGCTTTTTAATTGCTTTCACATGAATGTTTATAGGGTAACTTATTAATGTGTTTATTAATGTTTTTATTTTGCCTTACACTGTCAGCTTTTTATACTGTCAGCCATTTTATCCTGTTTTATACTGCCAGCCGTTCTATTCAGTAAGCGGTTCTGTAAATTGGGAATAGTTTTTTTATCGCTGTAGTATCTAAACACTCCTACTTTCTGAACGATTTTTAGTGAACATATCAGAGGAGGTTGAATATATGACCGAGTGGGATAAGGCTTTCCATGACTGCTCCATCACGCTTATTAAGATTCTTATCAAATATAGAGAGTATAAGTTAGACAAAATTAAAACTGATCTAGATACTCTTCTTCCTAAAATCGAAACATACCATTTGGATGAATATTGGAAGTCATTAAATGAAAGTATACAAGAGAGAAACACAAAGCTTAGTACAGATTTAATAAATGCCAGACACAAAAAATTATGCAGAGATATGGAAGATTATAAAAATGATAGAGTTTAAACTTACAGTACAAAAAATCAGAGTAATGAGGGAACCAACACGAATGAAACTGCAGACACTAACAATAGAGTAAGATATATTATACAAACAGATAATAGAACTACAGCACAAATTCATAACAAAGGAACGTATAACTCTACTCATAATTCTAATCATAATACTAATGCAAAAAACAATAGGTCTAACATATATCAGAACACCCCACACAGAGAGAATGTAGGTTATAAAAAAAACCTACAATAAGCCCAAACAGGGATATGGGGGTATAAGAGAACAACTGCCAAATACAAGTGGTATGAGTAAAACATACCAGACACCCACCATCACACATGGCGTCAGAATAAATTGATTCATTTCACTCCACCATATTGGAAACATCCCCATCAGCAAGATAATCATGCTGAAAAGAGTTCCCATTACAACACTTCCAACAATTCCGAAAATAGATATGGAATATTGGAAAATTTTGAAGAGGGAGCCCATATAAATCATAGTTGGAATAGACAAGGAGCAAAACCTAAAACACAGGCTCATCCACAGACTGCTTATCATACTAATAGGGGTCCACTATCTAACAGTAATCACGAACTTAGTTTTTTAGACTTAGCCGTTCTTCCATCAACAAGGTTTCGAAATTTAAAAGGAACAGAAAATGGCAATATTCAACATTTAAGAAGTACTCCAGGAAAAAGGAGAAGAGGAAGCAGGGATGCAGAGGGGGGAGAAAGGTTCAGAGACGCAAATTCAAAGAGTATGAGGTAGAAAAAAAGAAGGCAAGTATCTTTAATTTGTCAAGTACTGCCTTAGGTAGTAATGAAATAAATTTACTAGCTAAAGGGTTAAATTTTGCCCCTAAGTCAGCACCGGATATATTCCAAACATACATTGATATACAAAAGTACATTCGCCATCTTACATTAAAAAGATATTTTATGGAGGCGGCGGGAGTCGGCAGCTAAACAGGGCAGACGTGTTTATGTAGAGCTCCTGCGATAGACCCTGTTATAAACCTTTTATTTCAGGCTATGATAATCTGATCTGCCCAACTATGTGCCCAATACACTGAAGATCACTAGGGTTATGATTAGAGACCACTCAAACTTATGTTTGCATAAGGTGCATTTGCAGACCGCCATCCGGCCTCAGGAAACATCAAGGCTTCTGAGGCCTTCAATACAGTGGGCCCCGCTGGAGGTAATATGTACCGGAGAGCCTAAGGACCTAAACTTTGCATATACGCAGCCACGTTCACAACCAGAGGACTATGCCTAAACATCTACAGGTGATCACTGGGAGCCGCAATTTTATGGCATATGGATCACTCACTTTGTGTAACTTTTCAATAACTCGGCAGGCGCCATCTTGGCTACGCAGCGCTTAATACCGATGCAACAAAGTTGGCTCTGGCAACGCAGCGGAGAATCTGGACAAGGGACTGGTAAAGGTACAAGGTGGACACCACTATCAAAGAACTAGCTGTTAAATGCGTGGACTTAAGCCCATTTGAAGGCTCAAACACTGATCTGCATTCGGGAGACTAGGCTGTCGGCTTTGTGGATCAGCTGGGGGAGCTCTGGCTGTGCATCTCGTCTTGGCTATGGAGGAGACAACAGAAACAGTGCGCTTCTATCTTTATGAGACCTTAACAGCGCAGCCGAGTGACCCGCAAAGATCTTTGCAGACTGCAGCAATTCAGAGACTCAATCCTACAAAAGCTGAAAGCTTTGAGGAACAGGTAAATACAACAGAAACATATACTTCCCGCAGCTCTCCCTGAATCTAAGCATCGGCGCAAAGTCTGGAAGCTCAAAGACAGCTGATATTAAAGAAAATAGATGGAGAAGCGGTTATGCTAAACTACAGACTTTTGCCTGCAGAGACTGCTGTTTTCAGGTCTAACTGTTCCTCTATTCATCCCTGCCTGGTAATAGAGCCCAATACTGACATGGAGAGATGGTCTCCTATTGTTCGAGCCGGTGTGGGGTAAAGATGTTATAGAGACACTGTGACGACTGTGGGGACATTTAGGCTTTGGGTCTGATATCCCTCCTGCTAAACGTTAGATATGTTTATTTGTTAGTTTATGCACTAAGTACTTAATCAGAATCACTATAATATGGTACTCTAGATCAGATTATATAGTTTAAATATCTACCTGATATATCTTTGGATGTTTGAGTTTATTTTGTTTGTAGTTTCTTTTCCTATGATCCTCAGAACCAGTAGAACATGGGTTTAAAAGTAGCTGTGTATAAGGCTTGGCTGGATAATGGTCAGGTTGGATAATGTTCTACCTAAGTAGTGTGTGTAACCTGATAATAGGGGGACTAAGACTGTACCTAAGCCCACAAGAGAACCCCTTAACCTGGCGGACTGGGGTAGGCTGATGTTGACCATTAGATGTTGGTTCATGTTGCACCCCTGATCGCTATTGCAGCTAGAAAATATTATTGTGTATATCAATAAGCGATGTTCCCAATATGGTCTAGTTAATACTCTATATTCTATATTGTTTCCAATAAGCATGTTTTTCTTTTTTTTTTTTGCAGTTCTATAGAGATGCTGGGTGTGCTGTGTGTGCTGGGTGCCGTGTGTGCTGGGTGCTGTATGTGTTTGGTGTTGTGTGCGCTGGGTGCTGTTTGTGCTAGGTACTAAGTGTACTAGGTATTTCATGCGCTAGGTAGTATGTGTGCTAGGTACTATATGTGCTAGGTATTATGTGTGCTGGGTACTTTGTGAACCAGGTATTGTGTGTATTAAGTACTATGTGTGCTAGGTCCCATGTGAGCTAGGTATTGCATGGCTAGGTGACGTGGAGTGGGTTAAATGTAGGTATGTTGAGATGGGAGTTAGGACCAGTTCTACATTTACTTACTCCTACACTGTATGAATGCTATATGGAAATTTATAACTGACTCTAGAAACTATCATGTGTGCTAGGTATCATGTGTGCTAGGTATCATGTGTGCTAGGTTTCATGTGTGCTGGGTATCATGTGTGCTGGGTATCATGTGTGCTGGGTATCATGTGTGCTGGGTATCGTGTGCTAGGTATCATGTGTGCTAGGTATCATGTGTGCTGGGTATCGTGTGCTAGGTATCATGTGTGCTAGGTATCATGTGTGCTGGGTATCATGTGTGCTGGGTATCATGTGTGCTGGGTATCGTGTGCTAGGTATCATGTGTGCTAGGTATCATGTGTGCTGGGTACCATGTGTGCTAGGTATCATGTGTGCTAGGTTCAACGTGTGCTAGGTACCGCGTGTGCTAGGCAAGGTGGGTGCTGGGTACGGCGTGTGCTAGGTATAACGTGAGCTAGGTACAGAGGGTGCTAGGTACCATGTGTGCTAGGTATCATGAGTGCTAGGTATCATGTCTGCTAGATATCATGTGTGCTAGGTATCATGTATGCTAGGTATCATGTGTGCTGGGTATCATGTGTGCTGGGTATCATGTGTGCTGGTTATCATGTGTGCTGGGTAGCATGTGTGCTGGGTAGCATGTGTGCTGGGTAGCATGTGTGCTGGGTATCGTGTGCTAGGTATCATGTGTGCTGGGTACCATGTGTGCTAGGTATCATATGTGCTAGGTTCTACGTGTGCTAGGTGCCGCGTGTGCTAGGCAAGGCGGGTGCTGGGTACGGCGTGTGCTAGGTATAACGTGAGCTAGGTACAGTGGGTGCTAGGTACCATGTGTGCGAGGTACCATGTGTGCTAGGTATCATGTGTGCTAGGTACCATGTGTGCTAGGTACCATGTGTGCTAGGTACCATGTGTGCTAGGTATCATGTGTGCTAGGTTCAACGTGTGCTAGGTACCGCGTGTGCTAGGCAAGGCAGGTGCTGGGTACGGCGTGTGCTAGGTATAATGTGAGCTAGGTTCAGTGGGTTCTAGGTACCATGTGTGCTAGGTTCCGTGTGTGCTAGGTACCATGTGTGCTAGGTATCATGTGTGCTAGGTATCATGTGTGCTAGGTACCATGTGTGCCAGGTATCATGTGTGCCAGGTATCATGTGTGCCAGGTATCATGTGTGCCAGGTGTCATGTGTGCTAGGTGCCATGTGTGCTAGGTGTCATGTGTGCTAGGTATCATGTGTGCTAGGTACCATGTGTGCTAGGTATCATGTGTGCTAGGTTCCGCGTGTGCTAGGCAAGGCGGGTGCTGGGTACGGCGGGTGCTGGGTACGGCGGGTGCTGGGTATAACGTGAGCTAGGTACCGTGGGTGCTAGGTATCATGTGTGCTAGGTATCATGTGTGCTAGGTATCATGTGTGCTAGGTACAATGTTGCTAGGTTCAATGTGTGTTAGGTACCGCGTGTGCTAGGCAAGGTGGGTGCTGGGTATGGCATGTGATAGGTATAGCGTGATCTAGGTACAGTAGGTGCTAGGTATCATGTGTGTTAGGTACCATGTGTGTTAGGCACCATGTGTGCTAGGTATCATGTGTGCTAGGTATCATGTGTGCTAGGTATCATTTGTGCTAGGTATCGTGTGTGCTAGGTATCATGTGTGCTAGGTGTCATATGTGCTAGGTACAATGTTGCTAGGTTCAACGTGTGCTAGCTACCGCGTGTGCTAGGCAAGGTGGGTGCTGGGTACTGCGTGTGCTAGGTATAGCGTGAGCTAGGTACAGTGGGTGCTAGGTGCCATGTGTGCTAGGTGCCATGTGTGCTAGGTATAATGTGTCCTAGGCACAGTGTGTGCTAGGTTCAATGTGTGCTAGGTACCGCATGTGCTCAGCAATGCGGGTGCTGGGTACGGCGTGTGCGAGGTATACCATGAGCTAGGTACAGTGGGTGCTAGGTATCATGTGTGCTAGGTACAATGTGTGCTAGGTTCAATGCGTGCTAGGTACCGCGTGTGCTAGGTTCAATGTGTGCTAGGTACCGCGTGTGCTCGGCAAGGTGGATGCTGGGTACGGCGTGTGCTAGGTACAGCGTGTGCTAGGTTCAATGTGTGCTAGGTACCACGTGTGCTCGGCAAGGCGGGTGCTGGGTACGGCGTGTGCTAGGAATAGCGTGAGCTGGGTACAATGTGTGTTGGGTACAATGCGTGCTGGGTACAATGCGTGCTGGGTACAATGCGTGCTGGGTACAATGCGTGCTGGGTACAATGTGTGCTGGGTACAATGTGTGTTGGGTACAATGTGTGCTGGGTACAATGCGTGCTGGGTACAATGCGTGCTGGGTACAATGCGTGCTGGGTACAATGTGTGCTGGGTACAATGTGTGCTGGGTGTTAGGTGTAATGAGTACTAGGTGCAGTGAATGCTGGATGTGACGAGTACTGGGTGCAATGAGTGCTAGGTACAGTGGGTGCTAAATACAGTGTGTACTAGGTACAATGTGCATCTCACTTGTCTCTGGAATTTTTTGTTACCTGCATCACAAGATATGGGCAAATCCATTAATACATATTACTGCAACTTATCCTGACTTGATCTTTGGGGCATTAAATTTATTTCTAAGTATCACCTCCCCCCCCCCCCTCCCTTATTCAGAGCCCACACCAGGGTTCAATCTTAGTGAACTATTTTCACCACAAATCCCTGCAATTTACTTATGATGTATCAATGTTTGTCTGCTATTGCAGCCGGACCTGCGTGTCCGATCCCTTTGTTTGTGTATGTTTGAACAGGGGTCCTGCGTGTCCCCAAGTGTTACCTTGCATTCTAAAACCGAATAAAAATTATTAAATATATAAAAAAAATAAAAAAAAAAAAAAGATATTTTATCAAAAGTGCCCCTAAAATATACAATACAGCACAAATTCATTTTAATAAAAATGACTATCAGACTTTGGGGTTTTTAAACAACCTACAGCAGAGCGCTACAGGCTCTACACTAACAGAATTAGAGGATAACCAGACCCAAAATTTACTTGATTTATCTATTCATGAGCAGAGTGATAATATTGAGCACATTCATTTTAAAAAGAAATCTAGCTTCTACCCTTACTCAGCCTAAGGGGAATATATTACCACATTCAACAATCTTGTTTGTGGGGATTTGAAAAGATTATGGGAGTCCAAAGATAAAACTTGGATAACAAAATACAATGATAACCTCTCACTACAAGAAAGAAGTACTAAACATATTATAATAAGGGCAGCGGATAAGGGCGGGGGGGGGGGGGGTAGTCATACAAGACAGGAGTGACTACCTCCAGGAAGCTAATAATATTCTCAGTGATACTCAAACATACAAGAAATTCCATTTTGACCCAACCCTAAAATGTAAGAAATAATTATCATCTTAAAAGATGCTAAGTATGATAATATTCTTAATAGTGATGAATTTCATTGTTTAATGAAATTACATCCAACAATACCCACTTTTTATCATTTGCCCAAGGTGCACAAAACACTAATAGCACCTCCTGGCAGACCCATTATATCAGGAATAGGGTCCATTACTAATAACCTTTCTGTGTATATAGATAATTATTTACAGCCAGTAGTTAAATCTACCAGAGCCTATCTTAGAGACACCCTTCACACCATTAACATATTTGAAGGGTTACAATGGAAAGATGACCATATCTGGATTACATGTGACGTGTCATCCTTGTACACATGCATCCCCCACAATCTAGGCATCAAGGCTGTACAAGAGTCACTAAACAGTACTGATATTTCCCAAAAACACTTAGATTTTATAATAATGGGCATTACATTCATATTAAGCCACAATTATTTTACATTTGAAAAGCAGTTTTTTTGACAAGTAAAAGGGACTGCAATGGGGACCACATTTGCCCCATCGTATGCCAATTTATTCATGCATAATTTTGAGGAACAACACCTATGGGCCAATAATCCCCACATCAGCAATCTGATCAAATATTATCGGTATATTGACGATATTGTCATGATTTGGAGAGGATCAGAGACTGACTGGGGGGGTTTAGTGAACCACATGAATAATAACAATCACAATCTCAAGTTTACCTCAAAAGTAGATAAACAACAAGTGGAATTTTTAGACCTTTTGCTTTTTGTTGATGAAAATAGAAAGGTAGCAGTATCAAATTATCATAAACCTACAGATAAGAATGGGTTTTTAACTGCTAAAGTGGACATTTGTCAAGGTGGAAAACTAATATCCCCCTGGGGCAGTACCAACGTATTAAAAGGAACTGCACCAGGGAGATAGATTATAACAAAGAAAAGGCCCTACTGGATGCAAGGTTCAAGGAAAAGGGATATGATTTGAAAGTCATACAGATGGCTAAAGATAGAGTTAGAAATATGGAAAGAAAAAACATTTTGAAACCCAAGAGTAGAATTTTAGTTCAAAGTGAAAAAACATATAGCAATGAGGCTAGGTTCATCATCACGTATAATAAGGGTAGCAAAGACATCCAAAACATCCTTAGGAAACATTGGGGAGTTTTAAGAGCAGACCCTGTATTAGGAGCCACCCTGCAGGAGAAAGCACTAGTGACCTTTAGAAAAAATAGGGATTTGAAAAATATACTAGCTCCCATTAAACTATGCGACATCAACAAAGAAAAAATACCTACAACAACATGGTTGGAACAAAAACCAGGCACATACAGATGTGGAGTTAGTAGGTGCGGGATGTGCAGTTTCATCAAAAAAGGTAGTTCTTTTGTAAACCATGATGAATCTAAATCTTTCACATTGAAGTATAAAAGTAATTGCGGTACTAATTATGCTGTTTATCTCCTCAGCTGTAGTTGCAACCTTATCTACATTGGTAGAACAAAAAGGAACGTACGAATTAGGCTGAGTGAGCATGTTAACAACATTAAAGCAGGTCTAACTACCCACAGCGTGTCTGAACACTTTAGAATAAGGCACAATAAAGATCCTAATCGCCTGAAAATACAAATTATAGACTGGATTCCACCAAACAGACATCTGAATAGATTACTCACCCTGAGACGCAGGGAGTCATATTGGATTTACCAGCTTGACTCTTTGGGGCCTATCTATCAAGCTCCAAAAGGAGCTTGACGGCCCGTGTTTCTGGCGAGTCTTCACAAAGACCGCTGCTCCATAACCCTGTCCGCCTGTTCTGAGCAGGCGGACAGGAATAGCAACAATTCAACCCGATCAAGTACGATCGGGTTGATTGACACCCCCTGCTGGCGGCCCATTGGCCGCGAGTCTGCAGGGGGCGGCGTTGCACCAGCAGCTCTTGTGAGCTGCTGGTGCAATGTTAAATGCGGAGAGCGTATTGATCACCGCATTCAGCGATGTCTTGTGGACCTGATCCTCACTGTCGGATCAGGTCCGCAAGACATTTCTTAGATATGTCTCCATGCATCCTCAGAGTTTGAATATAGAACTGGATCTACAGGCTTTTATGTAAGCAACAGCCAGGCTAGTTAGAAAGTGTCCTCATTTAGAGGCTTGTGCTGTTGCTTCTATATTAAGCCTCTTGTTTCATTGTGCTACTAATATTTATTGGTATACATGTATTTGTGTTATGTTCACATTATTAGATTTTCATAATCACGTCTGTATATGACATAGAGCGTACAAATAAGGAGGTTATCAATTCTGTAGTAATCACATATACACTTGTTACATTGTTTATTTTATGTTATTTATTTTGTACATTTTAAATGGCGCTTTTATATGTGTTTTTGAATGTTGTTGTTTTATGCTTTTTAATAGGTTTTCAATTGTAAATGCTTTGAGGGGTTTTTTGGTACCTTAACTGCATAACATCTGGGATAAATAACCCTATGCTGCACACCTTTAAGCATCCAACACATTCAACCAATTAGCATAGTCATGTGTGTGACGCACAACATGCTATTGGCTGAATTTGAGGTTCCAATTACATAGGCTCTTTTAAAAAGCTGGTTTGAGTCCTATGTTGGGATACATTTTACACTCTTGAAAAAGTCTGAGCGTTCTCAGATGAAACATACGTAGAGTCCTTATCATCCTTCCGGCAGTGTCTCAATAGTCTCTGGCACTCTTCATCCAGACTTGGTATATTCCGACCTAGATTGTTGTTTTGGCTTAGGATACAAGAATCACACCGGAAGGATTGTTTTCATTGAACTTGCTTTATATGTTTTTAAATGATAGTGAATATGTATTTTGTGATTTAAACTTACTCTGCAATAAATAATCTGCATTTGAGTCGGGCTGCACCTGTTTTCTACTTTCACACAGCTATCTCCTTCGATTGGGTGCAATTTGGAAGTGCACACCCACCACTACGGGCAGCAGACCATCCTGATGACATCACAGAGGATCCGGAACTGCTCTCTGGATTGAATCATCAGATACTCTGTGTTTGTGCGTCTCTTCTCTCTCCTAAACAGGGACAACCGGCTTTTAACATTCACTGACTTCCAGTCTTCTCATCTTTCACCCCTGAAGCGCCAGTACCGGTATTATATTTCTACATATATAAGATGGTATTTTGGTAAAACATAACTATACCTATATATCTATATTATAATATATAGGTATAGATATATATATATACGTTAATATATATGAGCATATATTTATAAATACAAAGAACATATTCTGCTATGTGCAGAACATTGGACTGTGAAATATTTACAGTAAATACATAGCTTAAACCTTTATTAAATATGAATATTGCATAAATATGCTTTTACATGTTTTCATTTACTTACCTGCAAAAGTCTCTAATGCACTTATTTATATGTCTATATATGTGTATATATTTCTGTAAATACATATATACACATATAAATACACATATAAATACATATGTATTTATTACCGCTGAAAAATTGGCCATTGCGCTGGAATGGCCGGTAACGCATATTACGAGTTGCGGCGGTATAGCTATTCTGCAAGCATTTCAGCCTGTAATGCAACATCCATTCCACACTCCAAAAAAGTGCAGGATTTTCCATATTGCCGTATTACAGGTTGTACGGTCCGGCTAAAATGCTTATGTTACAGCCTATACCGACACGATTCATTCCGCCATCTGAGACCAGTAGTTATGGATTTTGCAAAACAAAAATGTTTTACAAAACTCATAACTAAGATGTTACAAAGTACACTAACACCCATAAACTACCTATTAACCCCTAAACTGACACCCTCCCGCATCACAAACACTATATTAAACTAATTAACCCCTAATCTGCCGCCCACCCACATCACCAACACTAAATAAATCTAGTAGCCCCTAAATAGGTTTATTTATTAGTTGCGATGTGGGGGGCCGGTGGTTTAGGGGTTAATAGGTTTATTTTGTGTCGGCAATGTCAGGGAGCGGCGGATTAGGGGTTAATCACTTTATTTAGGTGTCGTAATTTCAGGGGCGGCGAATTAGGGGTTAATAACTTTAATCATGTCGGAGATGTCGGGGCGGTGGATTAGGGGTGTTTAGACTAGGGGTTTATGTTAGGGTGTTAGGTTTAAATGTGACTTTCTTTTTTCCCATAGACATCAATGGGGTTGTGTTAATAGCGATTTGCCATTCCACAATCGCAGGTGTTAGTTTTTTCTCACACTCTCTCCCCATTGATGTCTATGGTTGGAAAGCGTGCACAAGCACGCAAACTCAGCCCTTGGCTTTTGTGCGGTATGGAGCTTATCGCACCATACCGCACAGCACAAGGAGGTTTTTCAGTAACTCGTAATGGCAGCACTATGGAAAGTGCGGGACCGCTCATTTTATTGCTTTCCTTACGCACCCAGTATAGCGCAAAACTTGTAATCTAGGTGAATGACAATATGTAATTTGATGGAGATCTTTTACGAGAAAATTTCAACTGCATTTTGTATAGAATACCAATATATATATTCATGTAAATTGTGAATAGTTACAACATCGTTTGGAATTACACATAGGCCCCCATTTATGAAGCTGCCTTAGGAGCTTTGGGGACCATTTCAATGCAGGCTTGATGCAAGCATGCAACCAAAAGCTAAGAGGCAGTGGTTGTATAACTGCTGCTTCTTAACATGTTCGCAACCTCAGAGGTTGCCAACATCAGACAGTTCAGGTTTGTTCATCCGGAATAACTGGCAAGTCCATTGCACATGAGCATGGGCATGGTCGTAGACACGATTGCATGTGCAATCTTAAATTCTTGCTGTGGATGCTGATCTGGAGAGCCCAAATGCATGTGGACAAGGTTCTTACAATGAGAACCTTGTCTGCACTGATCTTCTTATATGGGGGCCATAATAAGGAAAGCAAATATTTAATTTTATTAAAAATAATTACATTTACATGTTTCATGGATCTGAGATTATGACATACTGTATTTGCCCTCTTGATAAGCTCAAAGATGCACAGATGACATTTAGATATCAAACTGTGAGGACGATCATAATAATAGAAATTAGTTTGACCCCTATATTTGAATACACAATACTAGATGCAAAGGAGATGCCTTACGTAATAAATATCGCTTAGTGTAAATCACTTTGATTAACAGAACATATCAGGACCCTTTAAAGTGTCTTATTAAACTCAAGAAAGATAAATCAGGCATTTTGCTGTCATTATCCCCTGGCATAATTTTGTAGGTTGCTGGCAGTTCTTTCTTTTAACATATGTTTCTGCCTTCTTAAAATACATAGATGCAATATAACTTTATTGCTGCTAAATAATACAGTGTGATTTTTGCCACATTTTATCTAGCAAAGATTTCTTCACTGTTATTCTGCCTTCCCTAATCATGTCAGTGTGATTACTTGTGATTGCTACTAGGTATACACCCTGTGTGTCTCTAAAGACATGTACAAGTCAAAACAAGACCACCATTACAGGATGAAGCATCAGATAATTTATGAATTGATGAAATAATCAAAATTACAATGAAGGGCAATGTTATAGTAGTGGGGGACTTTAATATGCCTGATGTAGACTGGGAAGTACCGGTTGCCAAATCAACTAGAAGTAAATATATTCTGGAATCTTTACAAGGGTAATCTCTTGAGCAACTAGTAAAAGAACCAACACGTAAAGGAACTATATTAGATTTAGTACTTACAAACAGTGATATAGTATCTGAAGTGTCTGTGGGTGAGAACTTAGGCTCTAGTGATCATCAGTCTGTATGGTTTAATATTCAGGCAAAGGTATTGTGCAACCATAGTAAAACAAAAGTTTTAGATTTAGAACAACTGATTTTTCTTACATGGGCAGATACCTAAATGAATCTCTAAAAGGGATGGCACAGGTTACAGAAGTACAAGAACAGTGGGAATATTTTATAAACTTTATTCTAGATGCAACAAAACACAATATTAGGCTTGTTTGTAAAAGTAAAAGAAAACCAATATGATTTTCAAGAGAAGTAGCACATGCAGTTAAGACAAAAAAGATAGTCTATAAAAAATTCAAACTCACTGGCTCAGAAGAGGATATGGAAAAATGGAGAACCCATCAAAAGATGACACAGAAGTTAATCAGAAAGCTAAATAGAAAATAGCACAACCTGTAAAAAACGGTGACAAAACCTTCTTTAGATATACTGTATCAGTGAAAAGAGAAAAAATAACAGAGGGGATAGTAAGACTCAAGAATGATGATAGAGGAGTGGAAAAATATAAACAAATAGCAAACTGTTTAAATGATTACTTTTGTTCAGTCTTTACAACAGATGGTAAAGATAGGGAGATTCTATTAAGTGATGTTACTGTGAATGATAATGTCAGTAGTACTTTTCTTTTTACAGAGGAAGAGATTTCAATGGCTTATCAAAAATAAAATGAAATAAGTCTGTAGGTCCAGATAATATTCATCCAAGGATTCTAAGAGAAATTTGATCAGTGATAGCTACTCCATTAGCTGATTTATTTAATCAGTCACTTCTAACTGGAGTTGTTCCAAAAGACTGGAAGATTTCCAATGTAGTCCCTCTTTATAAAAAAAGGTAGTAGGGAAGATTCTGCTAACTATAGGCCAGTCAGTTTGACCTCAATTGCAGGGAAATTCTTTTAAAGGAAAGACTTGTGTCCTTCCTTCAGACAAACACCAGCATGGCTTCACTGCTGGAAGATTATGTCAGACTAATCTAATTGATTTCTTTGACCATGTAACTAAATTAATAGACCAGGGAGGATCCGTCGATGTTGCATATCTAGACAAAGCAAAGCATTTGACACCGTCTCACACAACAAACTTATTCACAAAATGTATTGCCTTGGAGTTGATGCTAAGATTGTTAAGTGGGTAGAATGCTGGCTTAAATGGTTTCAATTAATGGAGTAAATTCAAATGAGGCATCAGTTACTAGTTATTGGGCCTGTTTTGTTTAATATGTTCATAAGTGATATTGGAAGTGGGCTTAAGGGGAAGGCTTGCTTGTTTGCTGATGATACAAAAATTTGTAACAGAGTTGATGTTCCAGGAGGGGTTTATCAAATGAACAGTGATATTAAAAAAAACTAGAGGACTGGTCAAATAAATGGGATCTGAAATGTAATATTTCCAAGAGCAAAATTATGCATAAGCATATAGGATCCAAAAACCCAAAGGCCAATTATAGTCTCAATGGTACATTACTGACTGTCACTAAAGAAGAAAGGGACTTTGGAATTATTTTTTCAGATGATTTAAAATTTGGTGCACAATGCAGTAGTGCAGCCAGTAAGGCCAGTCAAATACTTGGTTGCATTTGGAGAGATATTAGTAGCAGAAATAGCAAGGTTCTTATGCCTCATTACAGATCATTAGTTAGGCCAAATCTTGAATACTGTGTACAGTTCTGGAGACCATATTTTAAGAAAGAAAGAAATAAACTAGAAGCTGACAAAAAGAGGGCTACTAAAATTGTCCATAATCTAAAATATAAAACAAACAAGAAAGACTCTATGATCTAAATATGTATAGTTTAGAGGATAGAAGGGAAAGAGGTGACATGATAGAAACTTTCTAATATATGAAGGGACTTAATAAAGTAGAAGCTGAAAGCATTTTCCACAAAAAAATGAATGCCAAAACAAGGGGTCACAATCTAAAGTTAGAGGGTAGCAGATTCAGGAGAAATTTGAGGAAGCATTTTTTTACAGAAAGGGTGGTGGATTAATTAAATAAACTTCCATTTGATATGGTAAACACAAAGACTGTAAAGGAATTCAAAAATGACTGGGATATGCATAAGAAAAAAGTAACATGTAATAGAGGTAGACTTGATGGGCCTTTTTGGTTCTTATCTACCATCAAATTCTATGTTTATGACACACACTTGAGTGTATTTCAGTTATTTATGGAAACATTTGTACAATACATTCTTATTATGAAACTGCTTCAAGTAAGACCGACCATGACTGTGTATGGGCAACTCATGGTCCAGCTACAAAAAGCATGACGTTCAAATTTTAAAAATGCATGTATAAATTAATCTATTTTGAGAAACTTGGAAACTATAACAAATGTAACTGTCATGATATAACCATGTGACAGGTAAAATGTCTGCTGAAGAGGACATTTTAAGGTGTTTTTCCACAGTTTTCAGTGACTATTAGAAGAAAGCAAAAATGATAGCTTAGTAATTTTTAGGAAACTGGAAGCAAATACTAGTCAATTAGCAATAGCAACATTTCATTTTTAATTCATATCCACTTTAACAAAGCTTTTAGCAGTGTGGAGAATTCAAATTTTGCAGTCTACTGCAAGAACTTGCTTTCACTAACTAAGTTTTAACACTTTCTCTCATTGCATTTTGTGGAGATGTCCCTTACAAGGTCACCAAGCTTCAAGCAAAAATTATTGCAGTGACGGTTCAAGCAAAAATTATTGCAGTGACGGTTTCTTAAAAATTTGAATATGTTATTTATATTTACTTCTGTAGATTCTTACATGCAGTGGTAATGTCTACTGGGTGCTCAATAATTCAATAGTATTACCAAAAATTAGAAAATTGGCACTCACAAGTCCTAGCAAAATAAAAAAAAGGTTTTATCTGTATTATAACAATAAACATGGGTCGAAGTTTGAACCTCTACTGGGGATTGTTTCGGTCTTAACAATGGCCCTAGCAGGGGCCAAAATGTTGACCTATTTTTAATGTTATAGTATTAGTAAAATATATTTTTTAATATTGTTAAAATATATTAAATCATTGTTGACTTACCAAGTCAGGATTCAGTGGTAAATGATCATATTTTCCACTCCCCAAAAGAGGTTCTCACTTACTAAGCATCAGGTTTTATTGCCCTTGTTAGGTATATTGTCTTTAATCGCCTCTCACTATTTCAAAGCTGACAAGGTCACCTTGTGTTTATTTGTCTTCCATTTCACTTTTAAGTTTTTCTTTGTGCATGTGTTTTATAGAAGCTGTATCTTTTCTCTGTTTTAATTAAATTGTTTTGTCAGGTTTTGAAGCCATTTTTCTGATGCCAGAATCTTTGACAGTGGAATTAATTTCATGTGCCCAAAAGTATATGGCTGCAAGATATATGCGGCTCTATTGATTACAATGGAGATGAACTTGCAACACAAGGTTGTGATGAGGGACGGGCACAAATCTCTTTAAAGAGATATTAAACAGTGCTTCTTTTTTAAAAACAAATATTTTAAATCAAAGTAAAACTAATTTTTAAAGTCCCCCACAGTGTTTGTCGCTACTACCTCTTGTGAAAGTTTATTCCATGAATCAATCACCCTTTCTGTAAAGAAGTGCTTCCTCAAATTACTCCTTAATCTACTACCCTTCAGCTTGAGATCATGACCCTTTGATTGAAATATGACCCCTTGATATTTCTTCCTCCTAGTTCTAGATTTACACTGGAGAATCCCTATATAGTTTTTGCCAACTCCACTTTTTATTTTAATCTTTTCTTTAGTTAGGTTTGTCAAAAAATTATACAACAACAAAGAAACAAAAGAAAATTACAAACAACCAAAAATTTTCAAAACATTCCAAGAATTTCCACAGAATATAAAATTATGGCTTTTTTTATATTTGCGTTACTGTTCAAGTCCATCAGTTTGTCCTTAATTTCCAAAGTTTAAATATCCCAGATTTGTTTGTGACATCTAGGTATAGCACCACAAAACAACATTAATAGACAGTCAGAGGCTATCAAACTCAAGTCACAATATCAACAGGTTTCTTACAAGATTGTTTATCTACAGTTTTCTTATCTTTAACAGTGAAACAGCTAAGTCTGCAAAATTGATTTCAGCGTGGGTAGATACTTTGCTGTTTTGCATTTGCAATACACTCGCACATAAGCCTACTCCTGCAGGTCCCCCCTCTCCCTGGCTCTAGGATGGTAGTAGGAGTCCCAGAAGAACATCATATCTGCATAGTAATCTAATCTACCTACTGTGTAATAATAAAATCTTTCTAGCGATAAGTTGGTTTTCATCTGCGCTGTCCACATAGCCACTGTGGGTTCTGTATCTGATTTCCAAAGCCTAGGGATGACTTGCTTCGCACTACATATGGCTAATTGGAAAAGTGACATGTACTGTTTGAAGGGGAATTTGGGGGTTGTATGAAACAGGTATACCATAGGGTCTAATGGAATATTACAATTTAGCATTTTACTCATCTCTGAGTTAATACTCTTCCAATAATTTGCTATTTTGGGGCACTCCCACCATATGTGGAAAGGGGTTCCTTTTCCTGCACATTTTCTCCAACATCTATCTGATGCTTCGGGGAATATAAATTTCAACCTGTGGGGAGTGAGATACCAGCGGAGCAGGAATTTATAATTTGTTTCCAGTAGGGCTGAAGAATGTGCAGATCTAGCTGTGTTCTGAAAGATTTTTAGCCATTCTTGCTCTGTAAGAGTATATGGGAGTTCTTTATGCCAGGAATTGACTGTTGAGGTGTGTAAAGTCTTAGGAGGGGTGATTAGGAGTTGATATAGGAGGGAGATGGTGTGTGTCTGTGGGGAATCCTGAATGCAAAGTTTCTCAAGTGTAGTAAGCTCCCTTGTAATTTGTTGTTTGAGCTTGTGAGAGTCAACAAAGTGTCTGAGTTGAAGGTATCTGAACCAGGGTGTGAATTGTGTGACCTCTAATTCCTCTAGGTGTTGTTTCGAGAGCAGTTTACCCTCTTTAAGTATGGAGTAAAATGGGAGTAGGCCCTCCAGTCCACCCGGTAATTTCGGTGTCAATGGTATCCCTATAGGAAAGTCGGAATTGGACAACACAGTTGTCAAGGGGGAAGGGATCGTGGATATATGTGGATATTTATGTAGTACGTTAAACCAAGTATCAAGTGTTTCTTTTATAATTGGATAATCTTTAACTAGCGAAGGCTGGTTTCCCTTAGGTTGCCAACAGTATGTTTCTAACTGTGCTGAATTGGTGAGGTCATGTTCCAGTCTCACCCAGAGTCTATTATGACTCATGGGGAGTGTGCACCAATCTATTACTCTCCTTAAAAATATTGCATTACGGTATCTGGATAAGTCTGGGACCCCCAGACCTCCAAATTTTTTTGGTAAGTAGAGGGTAGATCTAGCCACTCTGGGAGGACGCTTTCTCCAGATATAGGAGTTTAGCACCTTCTGCAGTCTGGAAATATATGTTTCCGGGAGGGGTATGGAGAGAGTCTGGAGTATATAAAGTATTTTAGGGAGGATAGTCATTTTGGTTACTCCGATTCTACCAAGCCAGGATATTTGTTTATGTAACCATAGGGCAGTATCATCGCAAACCTTGGACCATAAGGCTTCATAGTTTAGGTCGATTAACTTCTTTTTATCATCTGTAAGATAAATGCCCAAATATTTTAAAGCAGATTGTTGTATTTGGAAAGGTACTTGTGACCTAAGTTTTTGTATATCTGTACTATTTAAGTTGATGGGGAGAATCTCCGATTTATGTTGGTTTACCGAATAATTGGAACAATGGCCAAATGTTTCCAGGGAGTTCCGCACCGCAGAGAGAGAAGTATTTGGGCGTGTTAAAATTAACAATAAGTCATCAGCGTATAGCGCAAGCTTATGAGGAGTGGATTTTATAATGAGTCCGTGAATGTTGGGGTCATTTCGTAATGTTATTGCCAGGATTTCCATGGACAGAACAAATAATAAGGGGGATAACGGGCAGCCCTGTCTAGTGCCGTTTAAAATTGGAAATGGGGTAGAAAGTATCCCATTTACCTTAACTTTAGCTGTCGGTTTTGAGTAAAGGGCAAATATTTTTGAGATAAAACTGTCAGGGAGGCCGAATTTCTTTAAAGTCAAATTTAAAAAAGTCCAATCCAGTCTGTCAAAAGCTTTCTCAGCGTCAGTCGAGAGTAAAACGGAGGGTATGTCATGATTTATAGCATATTGTATTAAATGAAGGACCTTTACGGTGTTATCCTTTGCCTCCCTCTGCGGTACAAAACCCACCTGGTCTGGGTGGATAAACAAGGGTAGTAATTTATTAAGGATAACAAAGTGATGAGCTGCACCAGGGTACTTGTTAAAAACTTTTATTGTAGGTTACAATATCTTCTTTCCAGAAGCATCATTACACAACAATAATGGACATTGTGGTGTGTATAGAAATCACCCAAAGAGCTTATTGCTGACGCGTTTCAGCCTATACCGGCCGTAATCGTAGTAATTTATTAAGCCTAGTAGCTAAGATCTTTGCATAGATCTTCACGTCTACATTTAGAAGCGAGATTGGGCGGTAGGATCTTTACCTGGCTTTGGTATGACCGTTACTATCGCTTCAAGCATAGAGGGTGGGAATGTAGTTATTTAATCTACCGGGTTAAAGACTGTGAGCAAATGCGGTATTAATAGATGCTTAAACTTTTTATAGTAGAAGCTTGTCAGCCCATCAGGGCCTGGGCTTTTTCCTATCTTTAGGGAGTGTATAGCTACGCTAATCTCTTTGGAGTTGATTGGTAAGGCAAGGGATTCTAGATCGTCAGGTGGGATAGATGGCACGGTCACTCGCTCTAAGTATCGTAGGCAGTGTGTCTTATGTTCCTCTAAATTTCTGTTAGGAATCAAATTGTAAAGGGTAGAATAATAATCTCTAAATATTTCAGCTATTCTATGTGATTCTACAGTGTTTTTCCTATTTGAGTCTTGTAGCGCGCTGATATAATGGGTCGCTTGCCTAACTTTAAGCGCTCTGGCTAATAGTCTGCCAGGTTTATTACCTTCAATAAAAAATCTCTGTTTTAGCCAACTCCACTTTTTTATGCATTCTAAGATTATTATATTTGAGCTGACACTACATGCACCCTCTCATATTGGAGCCCAAAATGCATTTTTTTTGCATTTTACTGCTTTCTATTTTAAGTTTATGTTACTATTATGATTTAACTTAAGTCCCTTGTGCTTTTCAGGGAGCTTATAGGTAATACTTGATTCCTGATCTTGGTGCTGTAGTGCTTGGTTATCCTTCACCTTTGTCCCGGACTAGACCTAGAGGAGCCTTTTTCAATAAACATTGTTTTCTTTGTACATTTTGGTGTTTTATTTTAAACTTGTATGCCTTGCACCTGCTCTAGTGACTTTTTCCTCCCCCTCTTTTTCTCAATCATGTATTCATTTAGAGACATTCACATACAAACTTTTTATTCATCCCTTTTCCTTGACAATTTATCACTCAACCTGTATCTAACCCTCTGTATCCCTGTCACTCGGTTTTCCCTTTACTGCTGCCTCTAACTTCCCTCTTTCTCCCTGTATTACTCTCCTTTCCCTTGCACCCCCTCTCACAATAATATTAGTATTAAATAAAGATTTAAAAGCAATAAAAACATATGTGTGGTATGTATATATGTACTGTTGTATATGTGTAGTAATGTGTGTAAATTAAATATTCAAAATAAACACACATTTTTTTCCTTGCCTCTGATCTAACATGCATAAGTGGTTGAAAAAAATAATCTCATTAATATGGGCCTAAATAGTGTACAATATTTGCTTCTTTTTTTTTATTTATGCATTTGTTTCTAATTGACTGCTTAGAACTTTCTTCCTTTAAAAAGCCTGGAAAAATAGCATAAATATCAAGGTAAAGCCTGTGAAAATCCATGTGTTTACCCAACCATAAAATAAGATATGTTGATAATATTGAAGATTATTATTATTTTATTATTATAGGTTATTTGTAGAGCGCCAACAGATTCCGCAGCGCTATAAAGAAAGGTGGAGTACAACAAAACAAATATAGAGATCAAATGGGTAGAGGGCCCTGCCAAGAGTTGCACTGTTGTAGTCAGCTCTTAAGAAGGTGATCTACAAACAGCTGGACTCTTAGGTTTACATGCTAAGGGGGTTCAGGGGATAGCAATGGAGGAGAGGAACTGGTATAAAGAAAGGTTAGCATAGGTTGTATGCATCCCTGAACAGTAGAGTCTTTAGGGAGCACTTGAAGCTTTTAAAACTAGAAGAGAGTCTTGTGGAGCGAGACAGAGAGTTCCACAAGATGGGAGCCAGTCTGGAGAAGTCCTGTAAACGGGAGTGTGATGAGGTGACAAGAGAGGAGGAGAGTAGGAGGTCATGAGCAGAGCGAAGGGGACGGGAGGGAGAGTATCTGGAGACAAGGTCTGAGATATAGGGGGGAGCAGTGCAGTTGAGGTCTTTGTATGTCAGAATGAGAATTTGTGTTTGATTCTAGAGGCAAGAGGAAGCCAGTGAAGGGATTGGCAGAGAGGTGCAGCAGATGAAGAGCGACGTGTAAGGAAGATGAGTCTGGCAGAGGCATTCATTACGGACTGTAAAGGAGCTAGGCGGCAGGTGGGGAGACCAGAGAGGACAGAGTTGCAGTAATCGAGGTGGGAAAGAATGAGAGTGGATTAAAATCTTAGTTGTGTCTTTTGTAAGGAAGTGTATAATTTTAGAGATGTTTTTAAGGTGGAAGCGGCAGGCTTTAGCCAATGACTGAATGTGAGGAGTGAAAGAAAGATCTGAGTCAAGTGTGTCATTGGGCATGCGGGGTAGGGGTAATGATGGAGTTGTCGACAGTTATAGAGAGATTGGGGGTGGAGAGTTTTGAAGAAGGGGGGAAAATAAGAAGCTCAGTTTTGGAGAGATTTAGCTTGAAGTAGTGAGAGGACATCCAGTTAGAGATGTGAGAAAGACAGTTAGTTACACGGGTTAGCAAGGAAGGAGATAGGTCTGGTGCAGAGAAGTAGATTTGGGTGTCGTTGGCATACAAATGATAATGTAAACCGTGGGACTTTATTAGGGAACCCAGTGATGACGTGTAGATTGAGAAAAGAAGGGGACCGAGGACAGAGCCTTGCGGTACTCCGACAGAAAGTGGTGACGGGGCGGAGGAGGCCCCAGAGAAGGCTACACTAAAGGTACGGTTTGACAGGTAGGAAGAGAGCCACAAGAGGGCTGTGTCACAGATGCCGAAGGATTGGAGGGTTTGGAGCAAAAGAGGGTGGTCAACAGTGTCAAAGGCTGCGGACAGATCAAGAAGGATAAGCAGAGAGAAGTGGCCTTTTGATTTTTCTGTAAGTAGGTCATTGGTAACCTTAACAATTGCTGTCTCTGTGGAGTGATGGGGACGACATCCAGATTGCAATGGGTCAAGGAGGGAGTTTATTGTAAGGAAATGGGATAGGCGTGCATAAACTAGTTTTTCGAGAAGCTTTGATGCAAGAGGGAGGAGGGAAATAGGGCGGTAGTTGGATGGGGAGGTAGGATCAAGGGAAGGTTTTTTGAGGATAGGTGTGACCAGTGCATGTTTCAGCGATGAGGGAATTATACCGGTGCTGAGGGAGAGGTTGAAAGTGTGTGTGAGTATAGGGGTAAGGGTAGCAGAGAGGGAGGTGAGTAGCTGTGAGGGGATAGGGTCAAGGGGACAGGTAGTGAGGTGAGAGCGCAGTATAAGTGCCAAAACTTCTTCCTCAGTAACAGGGGAGAATGAGCTAAGGTTAAGGTTATGTGAGTTGTGGTTGAATGAGAGCGTTTTAGGGGGTGAGAGAATGGAATTATGTTGAGAGCTGATTTCATTTCTGATGGAGTCGATTTTGTTATTGAAGTGGTTGGCAAAGTCTTGAGCTGACATAGAAGTTGTATAAGGAGGTGGGGGAGGGCGGAGAAGAGTATTGAAAGTGGAGAACAAACGTTTTGGGTTGCTTATGGAAATTAAGGGCAGAATAGTAGGAGTTCAAGATAAATTTGTAATGTTGAAAATCAGATGAACTCCTAGATTTTCTCCAGTGCCGCTCAGCAGTATGGGAACATCTGCGTAGGTATCGTGCCAGAGGAGTATGCCAGGGCTGAGGATGAGTGTTTGATTTCCGAGCTATGGTAAGAGGGGCGAGATTGTCAAGGACGGATGTAAGGGTGGAATTATAGTGGCATATAGATTGGTCAGTGCAGGAAAGGGAGAAGAAGGCTGAGAGGAGAGGTTTGAGGGAATTAGAAAGCTGTTGTTGATCTAATGACATAATGCTTCTGTGAAGTTTGGTGTGAGGAGCAGAAGGAGGGAGAGTTGTAGGGAGGGATGATATGTTGCAAGTAAGGAGATGGTGGTCAGAAAGAGGAAAGGGGGAGTTTGTGAAGTTTGAGAGGGTGCATCGATAGCTAAAGATCAGGTCAAGGGAGTGACCATCTTTGTGAGTGGGAGAATCAGTCCATTGTGACAAACCGAAAGAGGAAGTGAGTTGCAGAAGTTGTTTTGCAGAGGAGGCAGTGGGATTGTCAAGAGGGATGTTGAAGTCACCAAGAATGAGGGAAATGGGCTGTCTGAGGAAAGGAAATAAGGTAGCCAGGTGGCCAAGTGATCTAGAAATTGAGTTGAGGAGCCAGGAGGACAGTATATGACTGCAACATGTATAGAAAGAGGAGAGAATAAGCAAATCATGTGGGTTTCGAATGAGGAAAATGTGAGGGAAGAGATGGGATGTATTTGTTGAAAGGTGCAACGAGAGGAAAGTAAAATACCTACACCACCTCCTTGTCTATTACCAGACCTAGGAGTGTGGCTGAAGTGGAGACCCCCATGTGACAGAGCCGTAGTGGATGCTGTGTCTAGGGGAAAGAGCCAGGTTTCTGTTAGGGCCAGAAGGTTGAGGGAGTGAGAGATAAAGAGGTCATGTATATAAGTGAGTTTGTTGCAAACAGCAAGAGTTCCAGAGTGCACAAGTGAAAGTTTTTGATGCAAGAGGAATGTGAGTAAGGTTGTCAGAGTTTTGTTTTTTGAGTCTGTGGGATGGTACACATGGATGTGCACGGCTAGGCAGTTGTTGGGGACCAGGATTAGGGGAGATGTCACCAGCAGTTAGTAAAAGCAAGAGGGAGAGTGACATGAGATGAGATACAGATTTGCAGTAATGAGACTGCTTTTGAGACAAGGTGCAGGGGGGGAGAGAGAGTGTTTAGGAATAGGTAAAGTTTGTGAGTACAAAAGTAAGGTGAGTTTAAGAGAGATGGGCTAATGAACAGTGCAGGTGGAGAGGGAGAAGAAGTAATTGAATAATGTAGTTTGTTATAGAGACAAAAGGCAGCAAAAGGGAATATGAAGATATTAGGCATTTTTACAAAAGAGGGAACCAGTTAAAAACATAAGACAGTATTACAGTAGCAATTGCATAAGAAAACAGTAAGGTATATCAAACATAATATTACAAAAGTACCTGCGTTTTTCTTGCCCCTTGCCCAATCCTTGTTCAATTCTTGTATAATTCTATTGCTAATGCCTCACTTATAAAATGTTCACTTTGAAAATGTGAACATATGCTATTGTTACAATGTACACTGCCCAGGCAATGCACCCCTCCGTGGGTAGATTAATTCAAACACTAATTCAAACAGTGATTATTCTAATGGATTGGAATGCCATAAAAATCAAATACAAAAATCCACCAAGTTGCTTTTATTGTTTTTGTATGTAATGCATTTGAATTGCCAATTGTCTACTTTACATTAGGTTGAAACTGAACCCCCATACTTTACACATTAGAGAAGATGCATTGCATTGTGGATCAACAAATCTGTGGTGAGAAAACCGTTTATTATTTTTTATTTAGTTACAACAAACATATTAGTACTTAATTCATATTAGCATCCCAGTATATGCTGTTTTGTTATGAAACGAATGACGAAGATGGTGACCGCCAGCGGCATTCGGCTATGTTCGGAGACAAATTTCTTCTTGTGAAAAGTGCAACACACTTACATCTGGATTTGCACAGATCTTAGTGTGTTGCACTTTCACAAGACAAAATCTGGCTCAGAAAATAGCTGAATACCGCTGGCAGCTGGCATCTTCTGCATTTGTTTCATAATAAAACATTCAAATGCACATGCCTAGTATAAAATATGTAGCCAAAAGTTAATAATGTATTACTTGTCGCAGTGTATTCAATTATTTACAACCTCTTTTACCTTTATTTTGTAATTTGAAATTTCTCTTGAAACCTCCACGACACTAAAAATTTCAATGTTGAAGTAATGGATACAGAAAAGCTATGTAAACAAGAGATATCAGAAGAAGTCAACCACCCAGGAAGCCAGTCTCAGTGATGAAATGTCAAAAGTGTTTCTTAAAGGGACAGTCTAGGCCAAAATAAACTTTCATGATTCAGACAGAGCATGTAATTTTAAACAATTTTCCAATTTACTTTTATCACCAATTTTGCTTTGTTCTCTTGGTATTTTTAGTTGAAAGCTTAACCTAGGAGGTTCATATACTAATTTCTTAGACCTTGAAGGCCACTTCTTTTCAGAATGCATTTTAACAGTTTTTCACCACTAGACGGTGTTAGTTCACGTATTTCATATAGATAACACTGTACTCGTTCAGTGAAGTTATCTGGGAGCAGGCACCGATTGGCAAAACTGCAAGTCTGTCAAAAGAACTGAAATAAAGGGCAGTTTGCAGAGGCTTAGATACAAGATAATCACAGAGGTTAAAAGTATATTATTATAACTGTGTTGGTTATGCAAAACTAGGGAATGGGTAATAAAGGGATTATCTATCTTTTAAAACAATAAAAATTCTGGTGTAGACTGTCCCTTTAATAATGGCTTGACGCATCCCCTTCTCTTCCTGTGAGCGTGTATTTGAATAAAAGTGTTAAATTTATTTTAATAAAGTATATATATATATATATATATATATATATATATATACAGTAAATCCTTAGGGAGCACTCACACTCCTTATAGGCTATATTATTATAGAGCAATGAGATTGTGACAGAGATACGCTGTTTACAATATAACCTTTATTAAGATGATTAAAAAATGTAAAACACACACACTTAAAAACACAAATGAGTTAAAGCTGGTAAGTAAATCATGTGTTAATCGTCAGTAACACATGATTTATAGGTGAAACTCAAAAAATTAGAATATTGTGCGAAAGTTCATTTATTTCACTAATGCAACTTAAAAGGTGAAACTAATATATGAGATAGACTCATTACATGCAAAGCAAGATAGTTCAAGCCGTGATTTGTCATAATTGTGATGATTATGGCTTACAGCTCATGAAAACCCCAAATCCACAATCTCAGAAAGTTAGAATATTGTGAAAAGGTGCAATATTCTAGGCTCAAAGTGTCCCACTCTAATCAGCTAATTAAGCCATAACACCTGCAAAGGGTTCCTGAGCTTTTAAATGGTCTCTCAGTCTGGTTCAGTAGGGTTCAGTAGGAATCACAATCATGGGAAAGACTGCTGACCTGACAGTTGTGCAGAAAACCATCACTGACACCCTCCATAAGGAGGGAAAGCCTCAAAAGGTAATTGCAAAAGAAGTTGGATGTTCCCAAAGTGCTGTATCAAAGCACATTAATAGAAAGTTATGTGGAAGGGAAAAGTGTGGAAGAAAAAGGTGCACAAGCAGCAGGGATGACCGCAGCCTGGAGAGGATTGTCAGGAAAAGGCCATTCAAAAGTGTTGGGGACTTTCACAAGAGCCACCACACACAGACGGATTCTGGACATGGGCTTCAAATGTCGTATTCCTCTTGTCAAGCCACTCCTGAACAACAAACAACGTCAGAAGCGTTTTACCTGGGCTAAAGAAAAACAGACCTGGTCTGTTGCTCAGTGGTCGAAAGTCCTCTCTTCTGATGAGAGCAAATTTTGCATCTCATTTGGAAACCAAGGACCCAGAGTATGGAGGAAGAATGGAGAGGCACACACTGCAAGATGCTTGAAGTCCAGTGTGAAGTTTCCACAGTCTATGTTGATTTGGGGAACCATGCAATCTGCTGGTGTTGGTCCACTGTACTTCATTAAGTCCAGGATCAACGCAGCAGTCTACCCGGAGATTTTGGAGCACTTCATGCTTCCTTCCGCAGACGAGCTCTATGGTGATGCTGACTTCATTTTCCAGCAGGACTTGGCACCATCCCACACTGCCAAAAGCACCAAAACCTGGTTCAATGACCGTGGGATTACTGTGCTTGATTGGCCAGCAAACTCGGCTGACCCGAACCCCATAGAGAATCTATATGGGGCATTGCCAAGAGAAAGATGAGAGACATGAGACCGAACAATGCAGAAGAGCTGAAGGCCGCTATTGAAGCATCCTGGTCTTCCATAACACCTCAGCAGTGCCACAGGCTGATAGCTTCCATGCCACACCGCATTGAGACAGTAATTGCTGCAAAAAGGGGCCCAAACCAAGTACTGAGTACATACAGTATGCATGCTTATACTTTTCAGAGGTCCGATATTGTTCTACAGGTATGTACAATCCTTGTTTTATTGATTGCATGTAATATTCTAATTTTCTGAGATTGTGGATTTGGGTTTTCATGAGCTGTAAGCCATAATCATCACAATTATGACAAATCACGGCTTGAACTATCTTGCTTTGCATGTAATGAGTCTATCTCATATATTAGTTTCACCTTTTAAGTTGCATTAGTGAAATAAATGAACTTTTGCACAATATTCTAATTTTTCGAGTTTCACCTGTACTTACCAGCTTTAACTCATTTGTGTTTTTAAAGGGATATTCCAGTCAAAATATAAAAGCACATATATTTATTGCATCTTTGAATAGAAACACATTTTCAATATACATGTATTGGCAAAAATGCTTATATTAAGAGTTATCACTGTTTTAGTGTTAACATTTTTCACTGCATGTGCATGTGAAGCAAAGCTAGATATTTTCACTGCACCCACATTTTAAATAATGCAGCTGCTCAAATCATCAATGGGGCTTGTATCCTGTCAGCAATTAACAAATTGAGTCATTACCAGATGGTACAAGCACCATAGGCTCTCCGAACAAGTACTGTGTATAAAATGCTGTTGCACAGTGCATACTTAAATACACTTTTGAAACAGCTATAGCTTTTATTAGAAGCATTTTTGCTAACGCATGTATATAACAAAATTGCTTCTGTTCAATACAGTAATGCACCCATGTGGTTTCCAATGGCTGAAATATCCCTTTAAGTGTGTGTGTTTTACATTTTTTTTAATCATCTTAATAAAGGTTGTATTTTAAACAGCGTATCTCTGTCACAATCCCAATGCTCTATACTTAATATAGCCTATAATATATATATATATATATATATATATATATATATATATATATATATATATATATATATATATATATATATAACATAATTTATGTAAGAACTTACCTGCTAAATTCATTTCTTTCATATTGGCAAGAGTCCATGAGCTAGTGACGTATGGGATATACATTTCTACCAGGAGGGGCAAAGTTTCCCAAACCTCAAAATGCCTATAAATACACCCCTCACCACACCCACAATTCAGTTTAATGAATAGCCAAGAAGTGGGGTGATAAGAAAGGAGCGAAAGCATCAAACAAGGAATTGGAATAATTGTGCTTTATACAAAAAAATCATAACCACCACAAAAAGGGTGGGCCTCATGGACTCTTGCCAATATGAAAGAAATGAATTTATCAGGTAAGTTCTTACATAAATTATGTTTTCTTTCATGTAATTGGCAAGAGTCCATGAGCTAGTGACGTATGGGATAGCAGATACCCAAGATGTGGAACTTCCACGCAAGAGTCACTAGAGAGGGAGGGAAAAAATAAAGACAGCCAATTCCGCTGAAAAAATAATCTACAACCCAAATCAAAAAAGTTTTAATCTTATAATGAAAAAAACTGAAATTATAAGCAGAAGAATCAAACTGAAACAGCTGCCTGAAGTACTTTTCTACCAAAAACTGCTTCTGAAGAAGAAAAAACATCAAAATGGTAGAATTTAGTAAAAGTATGCAAAGAAGACCAAGTTGCTGCTTTGCAAATCTGATCAACAGAAGCTTCATTCCTAAAAGCCCAGGAAGTAGAAACTGACCTAGTAGAATGAGCCGTAATCCTTTGAGGCGGGGATTTACCCGACTCTACATAAGCATGATGAATCAAAGACTTTAACCAAGACGCCAAAGAAATGGCAGAAGCCTTCTGACCTTTCCTAGAACCAGAAAAGATAACAAATAGACTAGAAGTCTTTCTGAAATCTTTAGTAGCTTCAACATAATATTTCAAAGCTCTTACTACATCCAAAGAATGTAAAGATCTCTCCAGAGAATTCTTAGGATTAGGACACAATGAAGGGACAATAATTTCTCTACTAATGTTGTTAGAATTCACAACTTTAGGTAAAAATTTAAATGAAGTCCGCAACACTGCCTTATCCTGATGAAAAATCAGAAAAGGAGGTTCACAAGAAAGAGCAGATAACTCAGAAACTCTTCTAGCAGAAGAGATGGCCAAAAGGAACAAAACTTTCCAAGAAAGTAATTTAATATCCAGAGAATGCATAGGTTCAAACGGAGGAGCCTGTAAAGCCCTCAGAACCAAATTAAGACTTCAAGGAGGAGAGATTGACTTAATGACAGGCTTGATACGAACCAAAGCCTGTACAAAACAATGAATATCAGGATGATTAGCAATCTTTCTGTGAAAAAGAACAGAAAGAGCAGAGATTTGTCCTTTCAAGGAACTTGCAGACAAACCCTTATCCAAACCATCCTGAAGAAACTGTAAAATTCTAGGAATTCTAAAAGAATGCCAAGAGAATTTATAAGAAGAACACCAAGAAATGTAAGTCTTCCAGACTCGGTAATAAATCTTTCTAGACACAGATTTACGAGCCAGTAACATAGTATTAATCACTGAGTCAGAGAAACCTCTATGACTAAGTATCAAGCGTTCAATCTCCATACCTTCAAATTTAATGATTTGAGATCCTGATGGAAAAATGGGCCTTGAGATAGAAGGTCTGGCCTTAACGGAAGTGTCCAAGGTTGGCAACTGGCCATCCGAATGAGATCCGCATACCAAAACCTGTGTGGCCATGCTGGAGCCACCAGCAGTACAAACGAACGCTCCATTAGGATTTTGGAAATCACTTTTGGAAGAAGAACTAGAGGCGGAAAGATATAAGCAGGTTGATAATTCCAGGGAAGTGACAACTCGTCCACCGCTTCCGCCTGAGGATCCCTGGATCTGGACAGATACCTGGGAAGTTTCCTGTTTAGATGAGAAGCCATCAGTTTTATTTCTGGAAGTCCCCAGATTTGAACAATCTGAAGAAATACCTCTGGGTGAAGAGACCATTCGCCCGGATGTAACGACTGGCGACTGAGATAATCCGCTTCCCAATTGTCTATACCTGGGATGTGAACTGCAGAGATTAGACAGGAGCTGGATTCCGCCCATACAAGTATCCGAGATACTTCTTTCATAGCCTGAGGATTGTGAGTCCCACCTTGATGATTGACATATGCCACGGTTGTGACATTGTCTGTCTGAAAACAAATAAATGATTCTCTCTTCAGAAGAGGCCAGAACTGAAGAGCTCTGAAAATCGCACGGAGTTCCAAAATGTTGATTGGTAATCTCGCCTCCTGAGATTCCCAAACCCCCTGCGCTGTCAGAGATCCCCATACAGCTCCCCAACCTGAAAGACTCACATCTGTTGAGATCACAGTCCAGGTTGGACGAACAAAAGAGGCCCCTTGAATTAAACGATGGTGATCCAACCACCAAGTCAGAGAAGATCGAACATTGGGATTTAAGGATATTAATTGTGATATCTTTGTATAATCCCTGCTCCATTGGTTCAGCATACAAAGCTGGAGAGGTCTCATGTGAAAACGAGCAAAGGGGATCGCGTCCGATGCAGCAGTCATGAGACCTAGAATTTCCATGCACAAAGCTACCGAAGGGAATGATTGAAACTGAAGGTTTCGACAAGCTGAAATCAATTTCAGACGTCTCTTTTCTGTTAGAGACAAAGTCATGGACACTGAATCTATTTGGAAACCCAAAAAGATTACCCTTGTCTGAGGAAACAAGGAACTCTTTGGTAAATTGATCCTCCAACAATGTCTTTGAAGAAACAACACAAGTTGATTCGTATAAGATTCTGCAGAATGTAAAGTCTGAGCAAGTACCAAGATATCGTCCAAATAAGGAAATACCGCAATACCCTGTTCTCTGATTACAGAGAGAAGGGCACCGAGAACCTTTAAAAAGATCCTTGGAGCTGTTGCTAGGCCAAAAGGAAGAGCAACAAACTGGTAATGCTTGTCTAGAAAAGAGAATCTCAGGAACTGATAGTGGTCTGGATGAATTGGAATATGAAGATATGCATCCTGTAAGACAATTGTAGACATATAATGCCCTTGCTGAACAAAAGGCAGAATAGTCCTTATAGTCACCATTTTGAATGTTGGTATCCTTACATAACGATTCAATATTTTTAGATCCAGAACTGGTCTGAAAGAATTCTGCTTCTTTGGTACAATGAACAGATTTGAATAAAACCCCAGACCCCGTTCCAGATCTGGAACTGGCACAATTACCCCAGCCGACTCCAGGTCTGAAACACATTTCAGAAACGCCTGAGCCTTTACTGGGTTTACTGGAATGCGTGAGAGGAAAAATCTTCTCACAGGCGGTCTTACCTTGAAACCTATTCTGTACCCTTGAGAAACAATGTTCTGAGTCCAAAGATTTTGAATTGAATTGATCCAAACATCTTTGAAAAATCATAACCTGCCCCCTACCAGCTGTGCTGGAATGAGGGCCGTACCTTCATGCGGATTTGGGAGCTGGTTTTGACTTTTTATTCCAGACTGGAGAAGGTTTCCAAACGGAAACTGTTCCTTTAGGGGAAGGGTCAGGCCTCTGTTCCTTATTCTGACGAAAGGAACGAAAACGATTAGCAGCCCTATATTTACCTTTAGATTTTTTGTCCTGAGGCAAAAAAGCTCCTTTCCCCCCAGTAACAGTTGAAATTATAGAATCCAACTGAGAACCAAATAATTTATTACCTTGGAAAGAAAGAGAAAGCAACGTTGACTTAGAAGTCATATCTGCATTCCAAGATTTAAGCCATAAAGCTCTTCTAGCTAAAATAGCTAGAGACATATACCTGACATCAATCCTAATGATATCAAAAATGGCATCACAAACAACAAAGTTATTAGCATGTTGAAGAAGTTTAACAATGCTATAAGCATTATGGTCTGACACTTGTTGCGCTAAAGCCTCCAACCAGAAGGTGGAAGCTGCAGCAACATCAGCCAAAGAAATAGCAGGTCTAAGAAGATTACCTGAACATAAATAAGCCTTCCTTAGAAAGGATTCAAGCTTCCTATCTAAAGGATCCTTAAAAGAAGTACTATCTGCCGTAGGAATAGTAGTACGTTTAGCAAGAGTAGAAATAGCCCCATCAACTTTGGGGATTTTCTCCCAAAACTCTAATCTATCAGATGGCAAAGGGTACAATTTCTTAAACCTTGGAGAAGGAGTAAATGAAGTACCCAGACTATTCCATTCCCTAGAAATTACTTCTGAAATAGCATCAGGAACTGGAAAAACTTCTGGAATAACTACATGAGGTTTAAAAACTGAATTTAAACGCTTATTAGTTTTAATATCAAGAGGACTAGACTCCTCCATATCTAATGCAATCAACACTTCTTTAAGTAAAGAACGAATAAACTCCATCTTAAACAAATATGAAGATTTATCAGTGTCAATATCTGAGGCAGAATCTTCTGAACCAGATAGATCCTCATCAGAGATAGATAAGTCAGAATGATGGCGGTCATTTAAAAATTCATCTGAAATATGAGAAGTTTTTAAAAGACCTTTTACGTTTACTAGAAGGAGGAATAACAGTCAGAGCCTTCCAAATAGAATTAGAAACAAATTCTTTAACATTAACAGGAACATCCTGAACATTAGATGTTGAAGGAACAACAACAGGTAATGGATTATTACTAATGGAAATATTATCCGCGTTGGATAGATTATCATGACAACTAACACAAACTACAGCCGGAGGAACAGTTACCAAAAGTTTACAACAAATGCACTTAGCTTTGGTAGAACCAACATCAGGCAGCATCTTTCCAGAAGTAGATTCTGATCCAGGGTCAGGTAGTGACATCTTGCAATATGTAATAGAAAAAACAACATATAAAGCAAAATTATCAAATTCCTTAAATGACAGTTTCAGGAATGGGAAAAAATGCAAAACAAAACAAGCCTCTAGAAACCAGAAGCAACTAAAAAGTGAGACTGAAATAATGTGAAAACGTCCGGCGCCAACTATGATGCCGGAAATGACGATATTCTTGCGCCAAAAAAGTCTCGCGCCAAAAATGATGCAATAAATTGTAGCATTTTCTGCACCCACGAGCCTAACAGCCCGCAATTTAGAAGAAAAAAGTCAATTGAAAATTTTAAGGTAAGAAAAACATAATTTATGTAAGAACTTACCTGATAAATTCATTTCTTTCATATTAGCAAGAGTCCATGAGCTAGTGACGTATGGGATATACATTCCTACCAGGAGGGGCAAAGTTTCCCAAACCTTAAAATGCCTATAAATACACCCCTCACCACACCCACAATTCAGTTTAACGAATAGCCAAGAAGTGGGGTGATAAGAAAAAAGTGCGAAAGCATATAAAATAAGGAATTGGAATAATTGTGCTTTATACAAAAAAATCATAACCACCACAAAAAAGGGCGGGCCTCATGGACTCTTGAAAATATGAAAGAAATGAATTTATCAGGTAAGTTCTTACATAAATTATGTTTTCTTTCATGTAATTAGCAAGAGTCCATAAGCTAGTGACGTATGGGATAATGACTACCCAAGATGTGGATCTTTCCACGCAAGAGTCACTAGAGAGGGAGGGATAAAATAAAGACAGCCAATTCCTGCTGAAAATAATCCACACCCAAAATAAAGTTTAATGAAAAACATAAACAGAAGATTCAAACTGAAACCGCTGCCTGAAGTACTTTTCTACCAAAAACTGCTTCAGAAGAAGAAAATACATCAAAATGGTAGAATTTAGTAAAAGTATGCAAAGAGGACCAAGTTGCTGCTTTGCAAATCTGATCAACCGAAGCTTCATTCCTAAACGCCCAGGAAGTAGAAACTGACCTAGTAGAATGAGCTGTAATCCTTTGAGGCGGAGTTTCACCCGACTCGACATAGGCATGATGAATTAAAGATTTCAACCAAGATGCCAAAGAAATGGCAGAAGCTTTCTGGCCTTTTCTAGAACCGGAAAAGATAACAAATAGACTAGAAGTCTTTCGGAAAGACTTAGTAGCTTCAACATAATATTTCAAAGCTCTAACAACATCCAAAGAATGCAACGATTTCTCCTTAGAATTCTTAGAATTAGGACATAATGAAGGAACCACAATTTCTCTACTAATGTTGTTGGAATTCACAACTTTAGGTAAAAATTCAAAAGAAGTTCGCAACACCGCCTTATCCTGATGAAAAATCAGAAAAGGAGACTCACAAGAAAGAGCAGATAATTCAGAAACTCTTCTGGCAGAAGAGATCGCCAAAAGAAACAAAACTTTCCAAGAAAGTAATTTAATGTCCAATGAATGCATAGGTTCAAACGGAGGAGCTTGAAGAGCCCTCAGAACCAAATTCAAACTCCAAGGAGGAGAAATTGACTTAATGACAGGTTTTATACGAACCAAAGCTTGTACAAAACAATGAATATCAGGAAGATTAGCAATCTTTCTGTGAAAAAGAACAGAAAGAGCAGAGATTTGTCCTTTCAAAGAACTTGCGGATAAACCTTTATCTAAACCATCCTGAAGAAACTGTAAAATTCTCGGAATTCTAAAAGAATGCCAAGAAAAATGATGAGAAAGACACCAAGAAATATGTCTTCCAGACTCTATAATATATCTCTCTGGATACAGATTTACGAGCCTGTAACATAGTATTAATCACAGCGTCAGAGAAACCTCTTTGACCAAGAATCAAGCGTTCAATCTCCATACCTTTAAATTTAAGGATTTGAGATCCTGATGGAAAAAAGGACCTTGCGACAGAAGGTCTGGTCTTAGCGGAAGAGTCCACGGATGGCAAGAGGCCATCCGGACAAGATCTGCATACCAAAACCTGTGAGGCCATGCCGGAGCTATCAGCAGAACAAACGAGCATTCCTTCAGAATCTTGGAGATTACTCTTGGAAGAAGAACTAGAGGCGGAAAGATATAGGCAGGATGATACTTCCAAGGAAGTGATAATGCATCCACTGCTTCCGCCTGAGGATCCCGGGATCTGGACAGATACCTGGGAAGTTTCTTGTTTAGATGAGACGCCATCAGATCTATTTCTGGAAGCTCCCACATTTGAACAATCTGAAGAAATACCTCTGGGTGAAGAGACCATTCGCCCGGATGCAACGTTTGGCAACTGAGATAATCCGCTTCCCAATTGTCTATACCTGGGATATGAACCGCAGAGATTAGACAGGAGCTGGATTCCGCCCAAACCAGAATTCGAGATACTTCTTTCATAGCCAGAGGACTGTGAGTCCCTCCTTGATGATTCATGTATGCCACAGTTGTGACATTGTCTGTCTGAAAACAAATGAACGATTCTCTCTTCAGAAGAGGCCAAGACTGAAGAGCTCTGAAAATTGCATGGAGTTCCAAAATATTGATCGGTAATCTCACCTCCTGAGATTCCCAAACTCCTTGTGCCGTCAGAGATCCCCACACAGCTCCCCAACCTGTGAGACTTGCATCTGTTGAAATTACAGTCCAGGTCGGAAGCACAAAAGAAGCCCCCTGAATTAAACGATGGTGATCTGTCCACCACATTAGAGAGTGTCGTACAATCGGTTTTAAAGATATTAATTGAGATATCTTTGTGTAATCCCTGCACCATTGATTCAGCATACAGAGCTGAAGAGGTCGCATGTGAAAACGAGCAAAGGGGATCGCGTCCGATGCAGCAGTCA